>NC_000069.6:62263725-62563725 GCF_000001635.26 Mus musculus | reverse complement strand
ATTAAGAGTATATCCTTCTAGAATATATTGAATTATCATGAAGCATGAATATTTTTATGAACCTACAGTTTAATAACATACTCAAAAAATGAACTGATCTTCCTTTGACATTTAATGAATAGAAAATAATACAGACAGTGCAAAATACCAATAATAATGACCATTCAAGACAATAATGCATTCAAGAATTCATCAGGACTCAGATTTTGATAACTACTTTTTTTTTTAAACTTGGATCATTTGCCAAGATTACAATATTTTCCTTTTTTGCTTCCCCCATTTCCTTCTAGTTCCTCTCCACCTCTCTACCTTTATGAATTTATATTCATTTTCTATTTCTCTTTCAAAAGAAAAAGAAGAGAAAAACAAGAAACAAAAACCAACCAGCGAGACAAACAAAAAGGAAACAAAAATTAACCCACAAAAGTGAAATTTAAAACAAAGAGCCAGTAAGACATAAATGCCCAAACAAAACAAAATGAAACAATAAAATAGCATAGAGTTCATTTATTGTTGGCCAACTACTCATGGGCATGGAGTCTACCCTAGAAGTGTAGTAGTTATGTCCAATGAGATTCCTTTGGAGAAATTTGATTTGCTATTTGCCAATGGGTACCAATTAGAGATAATATCTTGATAAAGAGTTGAACCTAATGTCTACTTTCACTTCTCAGTGCTGGGACCCCATCTTGAAGCTGTGAAGGCCCTGTCTCTCTGACTTCATATGTGCATCATAGTGTCTCTGGGGTTAGATGTACATCAGTTTTGGTTTTTTTTGTTTTGTTTTGTTTTGTTTTGTTTTGTTTGTTTTTAATATGTTTGTAACACACTGTTTTTTGGAGTCATTCATCATCTCTTCCTCTTACAGTCTTTCTGCCTTCTCTTCCACATGGATTCCAGAGCTTGAGGATAGTAAGGCTTTTATGAAGATATCCCATTTAAAGCAGAATGCTCCAAAGTCTCCTACTCTCTGCACATTGTCCAGTCATGAGTCTCTGTTTAAATCCTATACACTCCAAGAAAAAGCTTCTCTGATGTGAGTTGAGTGAGGAACTGATCTATGGGTTTAGCAGTGCCAGGAGTCATTTTATTGCTGTTTTACCTTAGCAGAATAATAGTATGTTTTTCCTAGGCCTGTACACTATCTATTCTTAGATTCTTGGTCTCTTTCTCAATGTCAGGTATGAGTTCCATTTCACAGAGCAGGCCTCAAACCCAATCAAAGGTAGCTGGCTACTCTAATATTATTTGTGCTATTATTCTGTCAGTGTGTCTTGCAGGCAGATCACTGTTACAGGGAACAGGCAAAATGACTTTTTAATGAATTAGCTTTCAGCAAAGTGATTTTTTGGCACAGTGATCTGTAGTTCTTTGGATTCTGATCTCTGAACTTGGTGTTCATCTTTCTGTACTGCTTGCTGTTCTAATCCACAGGGTCCAGTGGATTCAATCAACTGAAGACTGAAAATGTTTGGAAGATAATTACATCTATATTGAAGAGTCCTTGTCAGTATTCTCTAAAAGTATAGTACAACAACTATTTGAATAAAATTTACATTGAATTAGGTATTAGAAGGTATATAAAGATCATTTATTTCATATAAAAACATGGACTTAATCTATATATAAAGACTATATTTGAAGTTACTTTTATGCAATAGTGACTAATAGAAAAGATTTGAACATCTATGGATTTTGGCAGCACAGTGATTCCTGGAACCAATTCCATACAGATACTGAGAATCTATATATCTCCACCACTTGATTTTGTCTTAAGTTCTGGTACATCTGGCTGCTTGGTATTAAGAATCTCTCTGAAGCAGCTTAGTCTTGCTTAAATGGATAAAACCCCACTGTTGATGATCCTGTCCTAAACAACAGTGCCATGCAGGTCTCAGAGTCCCAATACTGTCTCCCCATGCTCTTCCACCACTTCACTAGTAAAACTCAAGTTGCAAAAAAGGCAAAGCCTGTAGTCCTTACAAGTCCCATTTTAGTTATTTTTTATGTGTCATAATAGTGCTAAAGTTGTAAGATATCTTGAAGACTCCTATGAAATTATATGGATCATTTTCTTTGTTGAGTAAAAATTTTTCTGGCTTTCAGCAGTGCATTAGTCATTTTTATACTATAGTGATAAAACACCACGAGCAAGACAGCTTGTAAGGGAAAGTTGATTTTCGATTACAGTTCCATTTACATAACAGTAGTTGGGAAAGAGAGTAGATGATTTTAGTATACATTTGACCCATTTGGGTTGACAATATTTTCTCTCACTTAAGTGTGTTTTTTTATTTATACAAAGTTATTCATCCTTATAAAACACAGTATATTGTACCAAACTCGACTTTTACTATTATGTCACAGTAACAAACTTCTTTCATTGATGGAATTCATTGGCACCATTTGTCCAATTAAGCCTGGTAGAATTAATATGTTTTCTATGCTCTTTATTTTGTGTCCTAGTTCTTTTTTTCTCTTTTTAAATATTTTTTATTAGGTATTTTCCTCATTTACATTTCCAATGCTATCCCAAAAGTCCCCCATACCCTCCCACCCACTCCCACTTTTTGGCCCTGGTGTTCCCCTGTACTGGGGCATATAAAGTTTGCAAGACCAATAGGCCTCTCTTTCCAGTGATGGCCAACTAGGCCATCTTTTGATACATATGCAGCTAGAGACAAGAGCTCCGGGCTACTGGTTAGTTCATATTGTTGTTCCACCTATAGGGTTGCAGATCCCTTTAGCTCCTTGGGTACTTTCTCTAGCTCCTCGATTGGGGGCCCTGTGATCCATCCAATAGCTGACTGTGAGCATCCACTTCTGTGTTTGCTAGGCCCCAGCCTAGTCTCACAAGAGGAAGCTATATCAGGGTCCTTTCAGCAAAATCTTGCTAGTGTATGCAATGGTGTCAGCATTTGGAGGCTGATTATGGGATGGATCCCTGGATATGGCAGCCTCTAGATGGTGCATCCTTTTGTCTTTAGGAATGGCACTTTAGAATGAGAGATGGGAAGAATACAGTCATGAAGCCAATGAAGATGTTATAGTTATCTCTTTGCTATTTCTGTGACATGAAAGCTAAACGATGCCTAAGGTAAAACCACTGATGTATTTTGGCCATGCATAGGTGTAATTTAATGTGATGGCATAAATGTAGATGTAAGTCGTATAGGCACATGCCTGTTGTAAGCTAGGCTTTGACATTTTCTTACTCATCTTGTTTTCTTCCCTGTTTATGCTAAGTGACTGATAATAGTCAAAACCTTGTGCTAAACGGCATCGATTCTGTGGTAGAGAAAAACTGATCACCAAGAATTTAACTTAACAATTTATTCTTTGATTACTCATCATGTAGGTCAGTGCATATAATCATCTCTATGAAAGAATGCTAACAGAATTAAAGTCTTGTTCCAGAAAGAGCAGCATTAACACTGACATTTGCAAACTTAAGTAGAAACCTCACCCTTCATACATACTTTATCATATGCATTAATAAACCAAAGTTAATGGATATAAAATTGTACCGAAACAGAAACTATTTGTGTTCACTTACTATTTTTGCCTAACTCAGGTTTCTAGATAATAGAAGTGGGGTGTAATCATCTTATATTTTGGTTTTTTTTTCTTTTTGTTTCTACAAAACATAAAGTACTCATGCATGTACATATACACCTGCTATGGTTTAGTTTTCATCTTTTATAGAAAAACCATTATAAATTGCAGAACAGATAAAACAGAGTTGCATGATTAAATTACTCAATTTTAAAATTCAGAGTAAAAATACAGTAACTTTAAGACAGATATAAAAACAGAAAAAAATAAAAAAATAAAAACAAAGAGATTCATTGTTGAACTTGCTTCAACATCTGTGAAAAAAACAAAACAAACAAACAAACAAAAAAAAAAAAAACAAGAAGTTCTATGAGATACCTCCTGTGTAGGAGAATGTAGTCAGAATGTAGTATGGTTTAGTCATGAAAAGCAGAGAAGCCCTGCTGGTATGAGCCCAGATCATTAGCATTGGTTAATAGGGTAAGTCCCAGTTCAAAGACCAGAGAATCTGGGAGTGTGGCATCTGAGGTCCAGGGAAGGCAGGTGTTCTGGTAAAAACCAGAACAAATCTGCTCTTTCTTAGTCTCTTGCTCCTGTTCAGCCTCTCAGGCCACTGGCATTGCTGAGGGTCCCTTTTCCTCGTTTAGTCTATAGATTCAACTGCACGCTCTCAGAAACATCCCGAAGCTGCACCTATACATGTTTTAGGAGGTATCTGGGCATCTCCTATTCTAGATGAGTTTGCACCATAATTAATTATACGTATTTTTACCATCAGGACTATAAACATATGTCCACCTTCAGTAATAATTCATCTAGCATGAAATTTAAGCCTGGTTACTACTAGGAAAATGAATTCTGATAAAATATAATTTAATTTGTGATCAAGCATTATGATCTATTCAGCATCTTAGCAGCTAATATTCTGGTACATCTAGCCTTCCAGTGAAAATAACGTCCTAGTTTCTAGTTCACAAAATAGCCTAAAACACCTTGGGCTGGAATTTATACAGATTTAATGCTGATGGAAGTGCCCTTTGGTAAGCTGTGATGACGGCACTAGATCACTTTAATGGACGGATACAGGCTCTTTGGGGAAAAATTGATGAGCACATTTGAAAAATACAATATTCACAAAATTTAATGATTTAGCATAGATTATTGAGAAAATATGCTCAAATTATTATTAAATATTTAAAGTCGTATCTCCTACATATTTCAAATAAAATTGCATATTAAAATAACAGTGTTTCTTACTAAGAAAATAAGAAGAAAAAGCAGTGTTAAAAGTGGCTCTTAGATGAACATTTGAATCAATAATTTACTTTAGACATTTCCTAGGAAATGTTTAATATTTGAATTTTAAGAAATAAACCATTAAAAAAAGTTGTTACTTAACGAGAACCAGACATTTATCATTGTTTAAGCTCTACAGAGGCATATAGCTTAAAAGCCTAGGCAGCAAAAACAGTGCCTAATGTCACTGCAGTAGCAGAGACTTAGAACAGAGGAGGAAATTGTCAGAGGAGCCAAGTGTTCTTAGAGGACACATCATCTCTTTACGGATGCATCACAATATTGCACTGAAGGCTGGCACTCCCCACCTTCCAATCATCTCCCCTTGTTTCCAGTTTTCTGGGAATGATATTACCTGAAACTGGACCTTTGAATTTACAATACCTGTCCAAACAGTTTGCTATGTGTGCATTCATTTTCATTTCATTCTAGAATTTAGTTTTTTGTACAAATTCTTTCAAGCACTCATTTATCCTTCAGTAGTGTGTTGGGTAGTCTCCCATGATTTTGTGTTTGATCTAGCATTTCTTTTGTTGTTGGTTGTATGCTTTTCCCTGTGATCAGATGAGACAAATAGGATTATTTCAATTGTCTTGTTAATTCTTGTATAGCTCTATATTGTAATACATGATCTAATTTAGAGAAGGTCCCTAGTCTGATGAGATGACTGTATGTTTGTAGCTTTTGTATTGATTATTCCTTAGACGTCTCTTAAGTCCATTTGCCTTATATTATTTAATTTGCATATTTCTGTTTATTTTATTTTTTTGTTGGGAAGACCTGTCAATCAGAAAAAGTGAGGTATTGAAGTCACCTACTACTATTATGTTAGAATTGATCTTTGAGCATGTGTGTTCAGCATTCTTGTTTCAAATTTCATTATCTACTTGCTGAACTGCTTACTCCATCAGTATGGAGTGCTTTTTATCTTTTCTCAGATATCTTGGCTTAATGTTCCTTTTGTCATGTATTAGAACAATGGCAACTGTTTTCTCTGCCCACTCCCTTCAACCACCTAGTTCCAGTCTTTTACTCTAAGGTAATATCTGTCTTTTGCATGCATCTTTACATCCTTATGAAATGCATTTCTTGGAGGCAACAAATAGATGGCTCCTCATCTTTAATCCTATCTAACCATCTATGTCTCCTGACTGGGAAATCAACATTATTAATTTTCAGAGATACTGACAGGAGTGTGTTAATTCCTGTCATTCTCTTGATTTTGTAGTGTTTCTTCTCTTTCTCCCTCTTCCTCTCCCCCCTTCCCCTCCCCCTCCCCCTCCCCCTCCCCCTCCTTCTCCTTATTCTCCTCCTTCTTCCTCTCTCATACCATTGTTCTGGCATGGTTTATTCTTTCTTTGGCCTCAAAAATGGAATATCTTCTCTTCTGTCTAAAGGATGCTGTCAAGTACATTCTATGGAACAGGCTTAGAGTCCATGAGTTCCTTCTCCTGTATTTGTTTGTCCTGGGAAACTTTGATGTTTCCTTCAATTATAATAGAAAGCTTTTCTGAGTATAGAAGACTGTGTTGAAAGTTGTTGCCCTTCAGAACTTCAAATACATCATTTCAAACTCTTTCGGTTTCTAAAATTTCAGTCAAACAATCTGCTGTTCTTCTAATGGGCCTGCTTTCTATGTGACTTGGTATTTCTCTCTTGCCACTTTGAATGCATTTAGTGTTTTAATTGGAATTTGATGATGGGATCTCATTTCTGTTTTTTTTTTTTTTTTTTTTTTTTTGTCTATTAAATTCCTCTGCATCTGTACTGTCATTTCATTTTGTAGCTCTGGGAAATTTTGTTGTGATTCTTTAAAAGCATGTTTTCATTGCCGTTAGAATGAGATTTTCTCTTTTTTCTGTACCTTTACTGTGTAAAGAGATTTGGCATTTTCAGTGTGTCACAAATACCTTAGAATTCCCCTTAGTCTCTTACTATTTCATCTTCATCTCTGTGTGATTGTTTGAGATCCTTTACCTTGTTGTCAAGCTCAGGTCTTCTGTTTCTCCTTGATTGATTTTATTGGTGAGACTTTCTATTGGTGAGTTCTTTTTATTTAGCTTATTGTCTTTCTCATTTGCATCATTGGAAATTGGGTTTTCTTCAGTGTTTCTGTCTCTTTGTTGTTGCATTCCTCTTTCATACCCTGCATCACCTTATTTCATCCAGCTGCTTGTGTTCTTGCTAAGGGACATTACCATCTTTGATTTCTTTGAAAAGTCTTGATTATGAGATGTACCATAGGTACTTTATGTTACCACGGTACAAAAGTTATGCTAGTTGGTTAACAACAGTGGCCTTTCTGACCAAAAATAGTTTGAAATATTGGAGTTTTAGTTTATAAGATTTGGATTGAGAAGGAGGTGAGTAAGGATATGAATAAATATCAGATTTAAAAGTAATAAAAGCAAGGTGGGTAAAATAGCTAAGGGGGAAAGCACAACTTGTAGAGATTGTAAAAATGATGATGATTATAATCAAAATGTAAAAAGAAGAGGGAATAAACGTGAGAGAAAGGGGGATATAGGAACAAAAGTAGAATATTTTTAGTATGGGTAAAGAGTATAGAAAAGAGTTCCATATACTAGATTTAGGTCAGAAACATATACAGCAACCCTAAGACCTGAGAGCAATATTCAAATAAACCACTGTGAGACCTACTTATAAATGAATTGCTGGCACAACTGCACCAAGTTGAAAGGGAACATCTTGTCTTAGATCTCTCTGGTTCTACTGGGCTTCACTTATTGCTGTGGTAGGAAAGGCCATTAATCTCTGAAGCCTCAATGTTTTGTTGTTGCAAGGGGCAGGAAAGATGGCTCAGATGGCAAGTGGTGAGGGAAGGTTGTAAGTCCTTTCCTTATAGTTCACTAGGAACTTGGCACTCTATCATGGCCTATTCTATTCCTGCCCTTTCGTTACAGGTATTACTGCAGTCTCCAGAAAGCTTAATTCAGTCAAGTAGTGCCAATTTGAGAGTGGTTACAGCTGGTCTACCACTCTTAGCTCTCCCACCTGCTTTCCTGTAAAAATCACTTCCTGACTTGATAAATTTATGCACAGTCTCTTAGAGAATAAAAATGTATTATCTTGACTATTTTCTTTCATTAAATTTCAATGGTGAGGTTTCTAATCTGCCATCTTACCCAGAATTCCTAGACTTGATAAAGGAGCAAGAAATTTTTTCTATTCTTGAAAATATATAATGTGTGCATACTATTCTCTTCTCAGAAATAAGCACAATATAGTGATCCTTTGTAATGTTTAATGCTGATTGTTAACAGGACTTAGGATCCCCTAGGAGACAAGGCAGTAGGCATCCCTGTAAAAGGATATCTATATTATATTACCCTTTTAATATGTCTGTGTATTGACAACTTTTCACTTGCTGTGATAAAACACCGCGACCAAAGCAATTTATAGAAGAGTTTATTTGGACATACTCTTTCAGAGAAATAAGAGTCCATTTTGGCACATTGGAGCTCCCCTACCCTGCTTAAAAAATATCAATCATAATTCTGTGGAAATCTAGGAAGTGAATTTTCAAGATAATTTGGAGGGTTAGAGGCAGAGTTATGTTTTCTCATTCTGAGAACTTATGTGTGCCTAGCCACAAAAAGCATATCACAAAAGCGTACCATGTAGATGTCTATGAAAAGTTGTTGCAAGGGGCAGGAGAGATGGCTCAGAGGTTAAAAACACCAATTGCTCCTGCAGAGGGCCCAGATTTAATTCTCAGCATGTGTATGTGGTTTATAACCATCTGTAACTTTAGTTCCAGGGCATACAAAGCCCTATTCTGACCTTTGAGGTCACCAGATATAGAACCATACACATAGGTTCATACACATAAAATAAATACATTTTAAAAAAAACTTAAAAAAGAAAAGCTATTGTCTCTGAATAAGAACAGCCTCTGAATTCATATCTCAAGTTTTATAGGTAGATCTAAGGCCACAGTTGACCAACACCAATAGTCAGGAAGTAAGCTATTCATGGAGAAGAAGAAGCCTCTACCAGGCATATCCTTCTGTCTGTCTCTGACTACCTGTGAGAAAGAACCCTATGAAATTATGGACTCTATATTGTATCTACTTTACAAGTGTCAAGAACGTTCTTCTCTTGACCAACTCTATTCTGGAAGCAAATGAGGAAGCAAATTATGGATAGGTGATTTTCATTTCATTTAGACAGAGTGCAAACATCAGAGTATAATGCCTTTTACAGGGCATCAATATTAGAGTTATGAAATGGTTTCATAGATAATAAGTTACAAAGAAGTTTTCTCTGTTTTTCAAGGTTAATTTTGCAAAATAAAAAGAGAGGAGGTCACCATTATTTAGATAACACATAAAGACGTTAGAGATGAATTGTGGAGACTCAGATTCTACAGTTGAACCTTTTTTTAATCATAGGGACGAAAATTCTTAATGCTACAGTCACAAGGAAGCAGAAGTCATCTTTAATATGCTTTAACCTAAGGAATGCTTGCTGCATATTCCTATGCCTCAAATTATTATTTAATGTTACTCTTTAGGATTCAAGGCTGATACGGCAGAATTTTCAACTATCCACAGAATCTTCAGAATTATAATATGTTAAATATACTTCTAGCAATCTGATGATCTGCCCTTGAATCTCAAAGAGCAGCATTTCAGGAATTAGAGAACTTGTTTTTTTAGTATTTAAATTTTTTTGTTTTGTTTTTTGTTTTGGGGTTTTTGTTTGTTTGTTTTGTTTTTTTGTTTTTTGTTTTCGAGACAGGGTTTCTGTGAGCAGCCCTGGCTATCCCTGAACTTGGAAGTCACTCTGTAGACCAGGCTAGCCTCAAACTCAGAAATCCACCTGCCTCTACCTCCCAAGTGCTAGGATTAAAGACGTGTGCCACCACTGACCGACTAGCATTTAATTCTAAATTGCATCATTGCTGATAAATATACATTTTCATATAAAATTCTTTAAATTTAAAAATGTAGCAATATATTATTTTATCAGAAGGAGGAAATTATAAATTAGTTATTAACACTGCCATAGAAAAACAAATATGTAATAAACATATAAATACACTTATATAGTCCCATATATGTAGACTTGCATGTGGTCCTTTACTGCTAGTCAGTGCTCAATAAGTGTTTCTTTTTTTTTAACCTGATTTATCTTATTTATACATGTAGATGTTTTACCTGTATGTAAGCATGTGGACCACCAATATGTGCCTAATGTTCACTGAGATCTGAAGAGAATCTAACCTGAGAAGAAGTGCTCTTGACTGCAGACCTGTTATTACATCCGTGTAATTTATTGTTGAGGAACTACATGAGCATTCTAGACTCTCTTTAGAAATTTCCACCTAAAATTTAAAAAGGCCACAACACATATACATATTGCTTCATAATCTGCTTTGTTTTCTCTTATTATATTTTCTTGCAATGGGTGGTTTTATCACAGTATACATTGTGACTCGGCTTTCTTACATTTTGAAAACTCATAAACACTATGAGCAAAAGCAGTTTATTGTTAACTAACAGAAATCTTCTAGGTCTTGGTTCCATAATATCTTTCATCAAGTCTTTGAAGATAATTATTTTATACTTTTAACTCATTTTGAAGGAACATTCCTACTGGATATCTAGCATGAACCATACATAGTGCTTTCTGTGATGCCAACTTGGACAAAATAAGATATTTCAGGGCTTATGAAATCTAACATTTTCTTTATAGATAACGAGATTAAGGCCTGTGATAAGTGTGACTTTCCCAGGCTCACTGGATTGTTTAATAATAGAAGATGTGCTATGTTACAGGCTGCCCTGAAAGTCAGTGAAAGTATACTTTAAGAAAAGGTTATTGAAAAAGAGCAATAGCTCAGTGGATAAGGACACTTGGCATCCAAGTTCAGTTCCCAGCATCTAAGTCAAGTAGCTTACCAGTAACTCAAGCTCACCAACATCTGGTGTTGCCAGACCTTTTTGAGCACCCAACCACACACATGGCACACACCTACACAGATACTACATACAAATATGATTTGAAATAAATGTCAAGTTTTAGGTATTTTCCATGCCATAGAATTTACTAATTTCAAGTGTAAAATTTAGTGACTTCTAATTTTATCAAATTGAATGACTATCACCAAAAACCAGGGTTAGGATATTTCCATTACACCAGAAATATCTAGTGTGCCCATTTATTCCTAATTCCTGTTACCTTCTCTGTTCCAGGACACTATTCATCTACTACCTATGCCTGAGGGGTTGTTTTGCTTTCTCTGATACTTTGAGTATATTTTTCTTTTATATTCCCACACAAATCATAAATGTGAATTCTTACTTTGTTTTTTTTTTCTTTTTTTTAGAATAGCCATCAATTTCAAAATGCTAAATTTATCCTTTAAGAAAAATCTCTCAAATGAAAAGCATGTATCTGCATTCCTAATCTAATTCTGATTAGTGAGTGTGATGGTTGATTAGGTATGGCTCCCATAAACTCATGTGTTTGAATGCTTGACCCATAAAGAATAAAGAGTGGCACTATTAGGAGGTGTGGCCTTTTGGAGTATGTGTGGACTTGTTGAAGGAAGTATGTCACTGTAGGGGCTGGCACTGAAGTCTCCTCTGCTCAAGCTCTACCCAGTGTGTCAGACAGTCTTCTTGCTGCCTGAAGATCAAGCGGTAGAACTCTCAGCTCCTGTTCTAGCACCATGTCTGTCTACATGCTAAGTGTTATCATATTGATAATGGACTAAACATTTAAAACTATAAGCCAGCAGAAATTAAATGTTTTTTTTGGGGGGGTGTTTTCATTTTTTATAAGAGTTGCCATGGTCATAGTGTCTCTTCTTAGCAATGAAACTCTAAGACAGTAAGGAATGTTTTCTTTCCATTGTTTGGTAAGATATCCACAACAGCACACAACGTTCCAGCAGATGAGTAATTTTCATTAAGATAAGAGAAATTATTTTCCCTTTTCCCTCTTTGAGGATCTAGGGATAAAATTCAGGGGCATACATATGAAGCAAGTACTTTAGCCCTGAGACATATTCTCAACCCTGTGAAAAATTAATTTGCTTCTTATTTCTGATAGAATACTATTTTTTTCTAAATATAATTTATAATTAATATTTTTTATTTTATAAGAATTGAATCCAGAGATTTATACATACTATGTGAAAATCCTACCAATGAACGATATCTGTGGTTCTTTCTAAATAATTTTTTTCTTTTGAGAAAGTTTCACCAAGTTGCCCAGGTTGGCATTGAACTCAAAGTGGTCTAGTCAGGTCTTAGAATTGAGACCCGGTTATATTAGCTTCCCAAATTTCTGGGGTTAAAAATTGACACCACCAAGCCCAATTTATATTTCATTTCAAGTTAGTTTTGTCTCTCATTTTTGTTAGAAAAAATTGATAAAACTTGAAAATAAACTTGAATGTTTAACATATATGTAACTCATAGAATACAAGTCGTTTTATTTCTATTAGGCCAAAAAATGGAAAACACCTTTTAATAATTCTCAAACTAATAACACATTTAAACTCACAGTTCCCATAGCAATTCCTGTAGCTGTGATGGCTGTGCCCATCAACCTAGATGGACTTCAAAGTATGATTTGAAAATATGAAGATCACACTTTCTGTAAGGAGGAAACTAACTGAAATGAAATAATATGTTCACTAAAATTCTGTTCTGGCTATAAGATTGATGCAAAACGAGATTTTATATTTAGGTTGAACATTTTTTTCATCAGAATGGCTTATTTTCAACCAAGTGGAATTTGAATTAAGCTTTATATCATATTGAATTAAACATATTTGAATTCAGATATTTTTTTGTTTTTGTTTTTGTTCTAGTTAACTATAAAATTGGCTTTGGGGCTTTCTGTTATTCCTCTAGTAGGAATCAGATTCTCTCCTTTATTTCTCTAGATTACTAATCCTATAAAATCACAGAATCTATTTATCCATGAAGACATGGAGCTTGAGACAGTGCAGAGCCAAACAGACTCACATATCTGTTGCGGTCAAATGTATGACCCATGACCTGGCAAACTCAGCATCATCTGAGAGTGTTTGGTAAGTCCCACCACATGCCTACTGAACCTCATTTTGCATTTGCACAAACTAGCATTTTTATTTTAATGAAGTCCAATTTATCAAATTTCCAATTATGTTTTTGGTGTCAAGTCTAGCAAAACTTTGCCTCTAGATTGCAAATGTTGTTCATTGTAAGTAAATAAAAGTATGTCATATTTTAATTTCTAATCCATTTTAATCAATTTTTGAATAAAATATGAGATAATTTTAGCCTTTTAAAAATATATATATATATGCTCCATCACCATTTGCTGAAAAGCCTATCTTTCTTCTTACAGATTGCGGTTTCACCTTTGTGTGAAATTGGTAGAATACAAATATGTTTTTAGATTTATGTTCATTTTTGTATCTCTGTGAGAGTGCATCATATGTGCAGGAGGTTTGAAGGACAGAAGAGGGCATCCAATTACTTGGAGCTTGCATTACAAAAAGTTGTGAGCTGCTTGATGTTGGTGCTGGGAACTGAATTCAACTCCTCTAGATTAACAGCAAGCATGCCAAACTACTAGGCTACACTTCCAGCCAGAGCATATTTATGTCTACTTCTGGCTTTTCTGTACCACTCCATTGATTTATAAGTTTAGTCCTCCTTTAGCATCATGGGATTGATTATTATACCTGTGTTAAAATTCAGCAGATTATTCTTCTCACTATGCCCATATTTTTCTTTCTCAAAATAATATTAAATATTTTACATTATTTGACTTTCTGGGTAAATTTAAAAATATTCTTATGTATATCTGTAAAATATCTTACTGGGATTTTATAGAAATTATATTAAAGATATATCAATACAAAGAAAAATGAGATCTTACTATGCTGAGTCTTCTAACCCATTGTGTCTTCCTTTACTTAGATATTTGGTTTCTTTGAGTATCTTGTTCATTGCCAGTATAGAGATCTGTTTAGGTAAAATTTATATCTTAATATTTAATGTCATGAGCAATTGTACATGCTAGTGTATTTTCAGGGGTTTTTTTCTGGGTACACATCCATTGGTGGTATTAAAACAAAAACTCCAATAAATTTGTACACTTATCCTTATATCCTACAATCTTGTTTAGATCTATGTCTAGTCTTCATTTTTATTATGGTTCCCTGAGATTTTCTCTATCGTTCATTGTCTCCTTTCTTCACTTTAAGCTGTGCTGGTACTGTATTGCACAGACCAGTAAGCACCTGTGTCCTTTCAGATTGTAGTATATTACTGAAGGAAGATATGGCAAGAACTCAAGTAGAGCTGGAACCTAGAGGCAAAGGCAAGACCTAATGCAGAGGCTGTGGAGGAGTACTGCCCACTAGCTTGTTTCCTGTGTGTTAGTCAGCCTTCTTTCTTTTATAACCCAGGACCATACCCAGAGGTGACACCACCCACAATGGGTTGGGCTATCTTCCATCAATCACTAATAAAGAAAATGCCTTACAGGTTTTCCCACAACCCTATCTTAGGAAAACATTTTCTCAGTTGAGGTTACTTCCTTTCCAATAACTTGAACTCCTATGAAGTTGACCTAATACTAGCCAGCACAATCATGGAATTTTTCTTCCTTAACTATGGTGGATCACACTAAACTGTTTTTGAATTCTAAGCCAGCCTAACATTTTTTTTTAATTTTTTATTAGGTATTTAGCTCATTTACATTTCCAATGCTATACCAAAAGTCCCCCATACACACCCACCCCCACTCCCCTACCCACCCACTCCCCCTTTTTGGCCCTGGCATTCCCCTGTACTGGGGCATATAAAGTTTGCTTGTCCAATGGGCCTTTCTTTCCAGTGATGGCCGACTAGGCCATCTTTTGATAAATATGCAGCTAGAGTCAAGAGCTCCGGGGTACTGGTTAGTTCATAATGTTGTTCCACCTATAGGGTTGCAGATCCCTTTAGCTCCTTGGCTACTTTCTCTAGCTCCTCCATTGGGAGCCCTGTGATCCATCCTTTAGCTGACTGTGAGCATCCACTTCTGTGTTTGCTAGGCCCCGGAATAGTCTCACAAGAGACAGCTACATCTGGGTCCTTTCGATAAAATCTTGCTAGTGTATGCAATGGTGTCAGCGTTTGGATGCTGATTATGGGGTGGATCCCTGGATATGGCAGTCTCTACATGGTCCATCCTTTCATCTCAGCTCCAAACTTTATCTCTGTAACTCCTTCCAAGGGTGTTTTGTTCCCACTTCTAAGGAGGGGCATAGTGTCCACACTTCAGTCTTCATTTTTCTTGAGTTTCATGTGTTTAGGAAATTGTATCTTATATCTTGGGTGTCCTAGGTTTGGGGCTAATATCCACTTATTAGTGAGTACATATTGTGTGAGTTCCTTTGTGAATGTGTTACCTCACTCAGGATGATGCCCTCCAGGTCCATCCATTTGGCTAGGATAAATTCATTCTTTTTAATAGCTGAGTAGTACTCCATTGTGTAGATGTACCACATTTTCTGTATCCATTCCTCCGTTGAGGGGCATCTGGGTTCTTTCCAGCTTCTGGCTATTATAAATAAGGCTGCTATGAACATAGGGGAGCATGAGTCCTTCTTACCAGTTGGGGCATCTTCTGGATATATGCCCAGGAGAGGTATTGCTGGATCCTCCGGTAGTACTATGTCCAATTTTCTGAGGAACCGCCAGACTGATTTCCAGAGTGGTTGTACAAGCCTGCAATCCCACCAACAATGGAGGAGTGTTCCTCTTTCTCCACATCCTCGCCAGCATCTGCTGTCACCTGAATTTTTGATCTTAGCCATTCTGACTGGTGTGAGGTGGAATCTCAGGGTTGTTTTGATTTGCATTTCCCTGATGATTAAGGATGTTGAACATTTTTTCAGGTGCTTCTCTGCCATTCGGTATTCCTCAGGTGAGAATTCTTTGTTCAGTTCTGAGCCCCATTTTTTAAGGGGGTTATTTGATTTTCTGAAGTCCACCTTCTTGAGTTCTTTATATATGTTGGATATTAGTCCCCTATCTGATTTAGGATAGGTAAAGATCCTTTCCCAATCTGTTGGTGGTCTCTTTGTCTTATTGACGGTGTCTTTTGCCTTGCAGAAACTTTGGAGTTTCATTAGGTCCCATTTGTCAATTCTCGATCTTACAGCACAAGCCATTGCTGTTCTGTTCAGGAATTTTTCCCCTGTGCCCATATCTTCAAGGCTTTTCCCTACTTTCTCCTCTATAAGTTTCAGTGTCTCTGGTTTTAAGTGAAGTTCCTTGATCCACTTAGATTTGACCTTAGTACAAGGAGATAAGTATGGATCGATTCGCATTCTTCTACACGATAACAACCAGTTGTGCCAGCACCAATTGTTGAAAATGCTGTCTTTCTTCCACTGGATGGATTTAGCTCCCTTGTCGAAGATCAAGTGACCATAGGTGTGTGGGTTCATTTCTGGGTCTTCAATTCTATTCCATTGGTCTACTTGTCTGTCTCTATACCAGTACCATGCAGTTTTTATCACAATTGCTCTGTAGTAAAGCTTTAGGTCAGGCATGGTGATTCCACCAGAGGTTCTTTTATCCTTGAGAAGAGTTTTTGCTATCCTCTGTTTTTTGTTATTCCAGATGAATTTGCAAATTTCTCCTTCTAATTCGTTGAAGAATTGAGTTGGAATTTTGATGGGGATTGCATTGAATCTGTAGATTGCTTTTGGCAAGATAGCCATTTTTACAATGTTGATCCTGCCAATCCATGAGTATGGGAGATCCTTCCATCTTCTGAGATCTTCTTTAATTTCTTTCTTCAGAGACTTTAAGATTTATCATACAGATCTTTCACTTCCTTAGTTAGAGTCACGCCGAGATATTTTATATTATTTGTGACTATTGAGAAGGGTGTTGTTTCCCTAATTTCTTTCTCAGCCTGTTTATTCTTTGTATAGAGAAAGGCCATTGACTTGTTTGAGTTTATTTTATATCCAGCTACTTCACCGAAGCTGTTTATCAGGTTTAGGAGTTCTCTGGTGGAATTTTTGGGGTCACTTATATATACTATCATATCATCTGCAAAAAGTGATATTTTGAGTTCCTCTTTTCCAATTTGTATCCCCTTGATCTCCTTTTGTTGTCGAATTGCTCTGGCTAATACTTTAAGTACTATGTTGAAAAGGTAGGGAGAAAGTGGGCAGCCTTGTCTAGTCCCTGATTTTAGTGGGATTGCTTCCAGCTTCTCTCCATTTACTTTGATGTTGGCTACTGGTTTGCTGTAGATTGCTTTTATCATGTTTAGGTATGGGCCTTGAATTCCTGATCTTTCCAGAACTTTTATCATGAATGGGTGTTGGATCTTGTCAAATGCTTTTTCTGCATCTAACGAGATGATCATGTGGTTTTTGTCTTTGAGTTTGTTTATATAATGGATTACATTAATGGATTTTAGTATATTAAACCATCCCTGCATCCCTGGAATAAAACCTACTTGGTCAGGATGGATGATTGCTTTAATGTGTTCTTGTATTTGGTTAGGGAGAATTTTATTGAGGATTTTTGCATCGATATTCATAAGAGAAATTGGTCTGAAGTTCTCTATCTTTGTTGGATCTTTCTGTGGTTTAGGTATCAGAGTAATAGTGGCTTCATAAAATGAGTTGGGTAGAGTACCTTCTACTTCTATCTTGTGAAAAAGTTTGTGCAGAACTGGAATTAGATCTTCTTTGAAGGTCTGATAGAACTCTGCACTAAACCCGTCTGGTCCTGGGCTTTTTTTGGCTGGGAGACTATTTATAACTGCTTCTATTTCTTTAGGGGATATGGGACTGTTTAGAAGGTCAACCTGATCCTGATTCAACTTTGGTACCTGGTATCTGTCCAGAAATTTGTCCATTTCGTCCAGGTTTTCCAGTTTTGTTGAGTATAGCCTTTTGTAGAAGGATCTGATGGTGTTTTGGATTTCTTCAGGATCTGTTGTTATGTCTCCCTTTTCAGTTCTGATTTTGTTAATTAGGATTTTGTCCCTGTGCCCTCTAGTGAGTCTAGCTAAGGGTTTATCTATCTTGTTAATTTTCTCAAAGAACCAACTCCTCGTTTGGTTAATTCTTTGAATAGTTCTTCTTGTTTCCACTTGGTTGATTTCACCCCTGAGTTTGATTATTTCCTGCCATCTACTCCTCTTGGGTGAATTTGCTTCCTTTTTTTCTAGAGCTTTTAGATGTGTTGTCAAGCTGCTAGTATGTGCTCTCTCCAGTTTCTTCCTGGAGGCACTCAGAGCTATGAGTTTCCCTCTTAAAAATGCTTTCATTGTGTCCCAAAGGTTTGGGTACGTTGTGGCTTCATTTTCATTAAACTCTAAAAAGTCTTTAATTTCTTTCTTTATTCCTTCCTTGACCAAGGTATCATTGAGAAGACTGTTGTTCAGTTTCCACATGAGTGTTGGCTTTCTATTATTTTTTTTGTTATTGAAGATCAGCCTTAGTGCATGGTGATCTGATAGGATACATGGGACAATTTCAATATTTTTGTATCTGTTGAGGCCTGTTTTGTGACCTATTATGTGGTCAATTTTGGAGAAGGTACCATGAGGTGCTGAGAAGAAGGTATATCCTTTTGTTTTAGGATAAAATGTTCTGTAGATATCTGTCAGCTCCATTTGTTTCATAACTTCTGTTAGTTTCAGTGTGTGCCTGTTTAGTTTCTGTTTCCATGATCTGCCCATTGGTGAAAGTGGTGTGTTGAAGTCTCCCACTATTATTGGGTGAGGTGCAATGTGTGCTTTGAGCTTTACTAAAGTTTCTTTAATGAATGTGGCTGCCCTTGTATTTGGAGCATAGATATTTAGAATTGAGAGTTCCTCTTGGAGGATTTTACCTTTGATGAGAACGAAGTGCCCCTCCTTGTCTTTTTTGATGACTTTGGGTTGGAAGTCAATCTTATCAGATATTAGGATGGCTACTCCAGCTTGTTTCTTCATACCATTTGCTTGGAAAATTGTTTTCCAGCCTTTCATTCTGAGGTAGTGTCTATCTTTTTCTCTGAGATGTGTTTCCTGTAAGCAGCAAAATGTTGGGTCTTGTTTGTGTAGCCAGTTTGTTAGTCTATGTCTTTTTATTGGGGAGTTGAGACCATTGATGTTAAGAGATATTAAGGAAAAGTAATTGTTGCTTCCTGTTATTTTTGTTGTTAAAGTTGGCATTCTGTTCTTGTGGCTGTCTTCTTTTAGGTTTGTTGAGGGATTACCTTCCTGTTTTTTCTAGGGCGTTGTTCCCGTTCTTGTATTGGTTTTTTTCTGTTATTATCCTTTGAAGGGCTGGATTTGTGGAGAGATAATGTGTGAATTTGGTTTTGTCGTGGAATACTTTGATTTCTCCATCTATGGTAATTGAGAGTTTGGCTGGGTATAGTAGCCTGGGCTGAAATTTGTGTTCTCTTAGTGTCTGTATAACATCTGTCCAGGCTCTTCTGGCTTTCACAGTCTCTGGTGAAAAATCTTGTGTAATTCTGATAGGCTTGCCTTTATATGTTACTTGACCTTTTTCCCTTACTGCTTTTAGTATTCTATCTTTATTTAGTGCATTTGTTGTTCTGATTATTATGTGTCGGGAGGAATTTCTTTTCTGGTCCAGTCTATTTGGAGTTCTGTAGGCTTCTTGTATGTTCATAGGTATCTCTTTCTTTATATTTGGGAAGTTTTCTTCAATAATTTTGTTGAAGATGTTTGCTGGTCCTTTGAGTTGAAAATCTTCATTCTCATCCACTCCTATTATCCGTAGGTTTGGTCTTCTCATTGTGTCCTGGATTTCCTGGATGTTTTGAGTTAGGATCCTTTTGCATTTTGTATTTTCTTTGACTGTTGTGCCGATGTTCTCTATGGAATCTTCTGCACCTGAGATTCTCTCTTCCATCTCCTGTATTCTGTTGCTGATGCTCAAATCTATGGTTCCAGATTTCTTTCCTAGGGTTTCTATCTCCAGTGTTGCCTCACTTTGAGTTTTCTTTATTGTGTCTACTTCCCTTTTTAGGTCTAGTATGGTTTTGTTCATTTCCATCACCTGTTTGTATGTTTTTTCCTCTTTTTCTGTAAGGACTTCTACCTGTTTGATTGTGTTTTCCTGTTTTTCTTTAAGGACTTGTAACTCTTTAGCAGTGTTCTCCTGTATTTCTTTAAGTGATTTATTAAAGTCCTTCTTGACGTCCTCTACCATCATCATGAGATATGCTTTTAAATCTAGGTCTAGGTTTTCGGGTGTGTTGGGGTGTCCTGGACTGGACGAAGTGGGAGTGCTGGGTTCTGATGATGGTGAGTGGTCTTGGTTCCTGTTAGTAAGATTCCTACGTTTACCTTTCACCATCTGGTAATCTCTGGAGTTAGTAGTTATAGTTGACTCTGTTTAGAGATTGTTCTTCTGGTGATTCTGTTACCGTCTATCAGCAGACTTGGGAGACAGATTCTCTCCTCTGAGTTTCAGTGCTCAGAGCACTCTCTGCTGGCAAGCTCTCTTACAGGGAAGGTGTACCGAAGAAGAAGGCCCAAAACAGGGCCTTTCTCAGAAGCTGTGTTGCTTTGGCAGTTCCCAGAAGCTGTCAGCTTCTGTGGTACAGACTCTCACCTGTGCAGACTAAATTCCTAAGTTCCAGGGAGTCCCGGAACCAAGATGGCGACTGCTGCTGCTGAGGCTGAGGCCGCCTCCCAAGCCAGGCGGACACCTGTCCTCTGGTCCTGAAGGTGGCCGGCTGTCTGCGGCCTGCCAAGGGTGCTGCCTCAGCGGCTCTGTGCTTCCGCCTGTCCCAGAAGCTGTCCGGTTCTCTGGCGCACCCTCTAACCTGTTCAGACTAATTTCCTAAGTTCTGCTGAGTCCCGGAACCAAGATGGCGACCGCTGCTGCTGAGGCTGAGGCCGCCTCCCAACCAGCCTAACATTTTTGTAGTAAACTTTACTTGGTCATAATATGTATTTATTCTATTGATTCCTGGATTCTAATTGTTAATATTTGTTTTAGATACTTATATCTGTATTTATGAGTGATATTATTCTGTTAGATTTTCTGATGCTATCAATATAGTTTTGGTATTAGACTAAAATCAAATCTTTGAAATAAACTGTTCCCTCCTCTTCTAGTTTTTGCAGGAAAATTGATATTTATTAGTTCCACTCAAAATTGGTAGATTTCTCTGGTGAAACCACCTGTGTTGTAGGGTATTTCTCCTTTGACATTTTTAAGTTACATTTTCAAATGCCCTGGTAGCTTCTTTAGACTTCAATCCCTGTTTAATTTTTAGATGCCCTGTGGTAGGTTTTGTGCTTTCAGGGCCTCAGTATGTTTCATTTAAGTTGCTGAATTCAACCGTGTGATTTGTACATCATGCCTCCCCATCCTTCTAGCATCTGTGGTTATCACCTGATCCTTTCTTACGCAGGTCATCTGCATCTTCTCTTTTGCTTTTGTCAGTGCTCCTAGGGGTGTCAATGTTATTGATCTGTTAAAGAAACCAACTCGTGAGCATTTATTTTCTCTGTGGCTTCCATTCACATGATTTCTGTTATCTTATTTTCTTCTTTATTGCTGCTTTGCTTATTTTGCTTTTGCTGTTTTAAAAATAAATCTTGATGAAAGCTTAGGCTTGAGACTGCTGCTGTATTCTAATACACGGATTTAGTGCTTTAAATTCCTCTCTCAGTGCCGCTTTAGCATGGATTTTGGTACGCTGAATCTATTTTAATTCAGCCCAATGTGTTTTTATTTCCATCAACACTTCTTCTTTGAGTCATGCACCATTTCTTAGTGTTTGCTTAGTTTCTGGGAGTTTGGGAATGTTCTTGTTAAATTCTGGTAACCCTGATTCCACAGATAGAACAATATTCTGTATAATTTTATTTCTGCTCAATGCATTTTCATTTCTTTTGAGTCATTTAACAAATTAAAGATAACCTCAGAGGATACTAAAATGCATTCATGCCGAATTAAGAAATGAAAACAAAATCACTTCCTCTTGAATTAGTTGAACTGGAAGTGAGCCCAAGTTTTAATTTTCTAATCTACCTGTGCCTTTCATGAGTTGATAGTCCATGGTTACTGACCCACCTGTGAGCTCTTTGTTGTGAGTCTGCTCTGTCCTTGTTGTGCCTGTCTCTGAATGTCTGTGTCTGAATCTGAGCCTATCCCTGTGTCTGTCCATGAGGAGAACATTGTTCTGTATTTGTTGAACAGCACAGAAAATACCGTATGGAGGACATGAGGGATTCTTTACAAAAATTCTTAGAATTTTACAAGGGAAGAAATTTAACTGATCCCATCTGACTCACAGTAGCAGACAACACTGAAAACCTATGCAATTGAGCTATATCTACATTACTTGCAAAATGTTTGGTGGATCTTTCCTTTAAAGTTGCTTTCAACCTGTTGGCTGTTTTCAGCTAATGATTACCATAGCTTTCTTTACTTTACATACACACATACTTTATTCTGGGTTAGGGTCAAGAAAGGGTACATAATTTAAGATAAAACTGAAGCACTTTCTTGGTCTGTAAAGGCTGATTGTATGGGAAATTCAAGGCAAGTAGAGCTGGCTATATTGTTCTCTTAAAGGTAGGTTAAGTTTAAACAGGCTGAATACACAATAGGAGAGCAGGTTAGTACACAGAATTTAAAGAGCTCAAGAGGTATCAGTAATTTTGCTGAGAGGTCTGTCAAAAGTTGTCTTTGGGGGAATCTTCAAAAAGATTTTCTTATAATATGTATCACAACATTGTTCCCTGAACTAGCACTAACATTTGAATAAAATACATACTGTGTTTTTATTGGATGGAATTTTCTTAAAAATAGTCTACAGATTGATTAAATTGCATGGACCCATGTCAATCTTGCTGGTTTCTGACTTTGTTCTCAGTTGTTGATACAGTGTTTGCAGTCTCCAGCTCTATGAAGAAGTTGCTCATTTTCCTTTGCTGTTACCATTCTTACATCATGTATTGCACTACTCAGTGGTCTGTTGTGTTCATTTTAGGATTGCTACCTGTTTCTGATGGATTGATCCCTTTACCACTGTGTAATAATCTTTCCTGTCACTGGAAGTTTTCTTTGCTCTAAGGTCGACATTTTCTTTTCTCCTGATGATTCATTATTTATATGTGTGTGTGTGTGTGTGTGTTTCTGTGTATCACTTCACAATCTACTCATCTTATTATGGTTGAAGTTAAATGCATTGCATGATCTAATAACTTCGAAACCACCCCATCACTCTCCATCGCTCTAGCTTGCCTAAATCATTCCTCCACATAGAAGACTATGTAAGAATTATCTGACATAAAGATAAAATGTAGAAAAACCATTACATTCCCCACGCCTTTCCAAGCTCCCTTTCTCAAGTCCTGATATGAGACACAGAAAATAGGAACTTACAAAACATCTTGGGCTCTACCCTCTCTGTGCCCTGGAACAACTAGCATACATGAGAGCCTTGCTATGTGTTAAGCATTCTACCCATCCCTTCCTGTGCATGAAATCTTGTAAGGTTAATGTTTTCAAAAGACAAGCCTAATACTCAGACAAGTGAAGACTACACAGATTGTGACTCCACTGGGTTCAAAGACAGGTGTATATGACTAGGTGGTAGAACTTCAGCCCTGGCATCCACAAAATCAAAGAGTTTTGGTGTGGCAGTGTCTGTGTATCCCTCAGTTCCTCATATGCCAGTTCCTGTACAAACATCCAAGTTCGTGGATCTTTCTCTTACACAAATGATTTTAATAGACCTCCTGTTTGTTTTCCCTGGTACCTCATTCACACTTTTCAATCCATATTTCGGAGGCTGCTCAGTTATCCTCCTAGAATACACTTCCCCCATTTTATTCCTATTAAAGTGATCCTTGTAAGATCTACTCAAGATCTTTATGTTAAAGCTGCTTTCTAAATACTGTTTTACTTCCTAATGTGAAAAAAATCCTTTTTCTTTCCATGTTTCCCCAGAATACTGTAGTTTATCCCCAAATTAGGAGAGTGAAATATTAGCCATGTTTATCTCAGACTTGCAAGGAAATAGAATGACATGAAGTAGCAAAATGGCTTAGAGCAAAGGGCATGAGACAGGTGATCTTGGAATTGGGTTAGACTATGACATGCACTTAGTTGTGCCTCCCACAACTCAATTACGTCATCATATGTATGCTTTGGTTATCCAAAGGACTTCATTTTAGAAGATTAATATGCATATTAATTGCGAAAGTGTTACACACTCACCAGAAATTGTCGCATGTGGCTCATGGTCAGCCAGGTAAGTAAGTATTGGTCATGGTGAGCATCAGTCTTCATGGTTAGACTTTCACCATGAAAAAAGGCATGGGCTGAGGAGATGGTTCAGTGGCAAAGATGCTTGCTGTACAAGCCTGAAACCTGAGTATGGAGACCCAGAACCCTCACAAAAAGTGGCATTTGTAATTCCCAGTGCTCTGGGCTATGGTTTCTATGGGCAGCCAAAACAGTGAGGTTTCAGTCCTGTCTCAAAAGTAAGTAAGTAAGTAAGTAAGTAGATAGATAGATAGATAGATAGATAGATAGATAGATAGACAGACAGACACCTCTGGTCTCCAGATTGACCTCATAAGCAAAAGTACTCCCTATGCTCTCCCCACCCACCCCCCCCCCCACACACACACACACACTCCAAATTAAAATAAGAAAGGGCATAAGGCACACGCCTGAGGTCTGGGAGGGTAGACTTCGCCACCCATTTTTTCACAGAAAAGTATTTTATTAAAGGCCTTTATTTTCTTCCCCAACTTTTTCTTACTTTAATCAGTTCCTGTGGGTCATCACATATTGGTTCACTAATCATACAAAAAGGACATGGTTGGACAGAAGACTTGAGGAGCTGGGAATGTGCACATATGTAACATTTATAATTACGGAGGTCCCCCAGACAAACCTTTTTTAAAATTTTAATTTTCTCATGAGTTTTTGTGTCTGATACTTGTTTTCTTCCTGGTATGTATATTCCAGCTTCTCCAGCCTGCTTTAAGTCTGCTTGACCTACACTTCTCGATGTATATACTTTTAAAGGCCAAAGTCTCTCTAAAATCATGAAAATTAGATTTTTAAAAAAATATTAAATTTGCCAATCATTTGGATTACTCATGAATCAATGGTACATTCCAATTTCTGATTCAGAGGACCCATGACCAACTGTGGCCTTGGATAAAGTAATGATCTCTTATGCTGTAATATGCCTTGCTTAAGTTGAATAATTCAGACAAGCAAGAGAAAGCTTCACCTTGTTCAGATAATCATGTAGAGAGACTCTTTTTATATTATAATTTCACCCTGAATTCACCTAGAAGCTTATTGTGAAAAAAGAAAAGGCATTCAGTGTATCCAAGGTCAGCAAGTTTGAATCAATTATCACAGATTATTTGTGCTAATGTGTTTACATGGCAGGCTCTCTTCTCCTTAAGTATTTGTGAGGTTCAGAAATGCTTTTCATTTCCAAATTAAAAAAAAAAAAATTCTCCCAGCCACCCACACTCCTGAATGTACTGCAGTAACGGGTTAGCATTATTCCCAGGCAAATGCAAATTCGCTCACTTTAATATGGTAAGAAAGCACAGACTATGAAATGAATAGTTCCAGGTTATTTAAATAGATTATTCTGATTGTGCAATAAAGATGATGTCTAATTAAGTCCCATACATTTTAGTTTTATCCAAGAAAATGTTGAGAAGATCTTCCCATATACCTAAAACTAACACCTCTTACTCAGCATGGTCAAAATACAAAAATATATTTTGGACAGTAATATTATTTTGCATTTTTATTTGCTTCAAAAAATTTACATAAAAACAAAATAACATTCTGTTATTCTTCTTGCTATTCTGTAGTTGTTTTGAACCATGGTCTTGTTTTGAGAGGAAGACTGGTCTCAGATTCATGATCTTACTTCCTCTACCTCCTAAGTTTGGAGATTATAGGCCTTGGCCACCATATCCAGCTTCTCCACTTATTTTGAAATAGCATCTTCATCATATACTGTATCTTGTTTCTTGGCTGAGCTTTAACAGCTACAATGTTACCACATTAGTATGTTTATACTTTTTTTTTTTTTGCTTATTCACAAGCTTATACATTTTTCACAAGACAAAGGAGAATTCCATTTGGATTTTCATTTTAAAAATATATTAAGTCATTATCCTCAGACTTGTAATGCATCTCCTCAAAATAAAATATTGCCGCTATTTCCTTCTGTTTTTGTTTGCTGATTTTATTACTGTGGTGGTTGTCTTGGCAGGTTTCACAATAGTGCTGTTGTTTGGAATCAGACCTTTTTTTTATTTTAAAGGTTATATAGATGTACATGTCTGAGAGTTTTCCCTGATGTATGCTTGTGCTTCATATGCATGCCTGATGCCCATGGAGGCCAGAAGAGATTATTAGATCTGATTCCCTGGAACTGGAATTGGGTAGAGTTGTGAGACACTATGGAGATGTTGCAAACCAAACCTGGGTCCTCTACAAGAATAGCAAATTTTCTTTAACTCTGAACCATTTCTCCAGACTCTGAATGGAACCTTTTAAAAACTTGTTTTGATTGGTAACAGCTACCAGGCTCTCGGTTTTACTTGTAACTGAACCACCTCACTAGAGTCTGTCATTCGTTCTCACTCAGATTTTTCTTTTCTCTAGAATTATTAGGTAGAAAATTGGTGCTGCCCCCAGCTGTGTAGCCTTGTTTCTTCCTGCTTGGTGCCTGTGCACCTTATTCCTTTTTTTATGGATTGTGCCCCAGCTAGGACCTTTAGAGCAGTGCAAAGTATCGTCAATGCCAGGGATTTCCACCATCTCTGAGGATGTAGTCCTGCTTTGGGAAGGTTCTCTGGTATCTCATTCCCTCACTTGAAGCTAAGCTAACTTCCCCATGACAGCCTTGAGCACAGCATTGCATCTTCATGTGGACTGGGGTGTTTCTGAGGGGGAGGTTGAGCAGATCTGTGTTTTGTGGGATGTTAAGGCATGTGAGCATCTTCACTCCACTGTTGAATATCAGCCAGCCTCCCTTTCACTCATAATAATAACTCAGTCCACATCTTCTATTCTATCAATAACAGTAGAAAATCCTGGTAATTTTACTGAGTCTGACAACTCCTCTTTTATACCTTTCAATATCATAGTTCTCTTTATTCATGATTCCATTCTCAATAGCCTGCAATGGTGTTCTATAACTTAAATAATACCTAAGTCCTGTTTAAGGAGGACAAATAATTCTATAAATGATGTCAAATTTTTATGGTTTTACTTAAAGATGTAAAAATAAAATATGATTGTACAAATAAACTAGGGGCTTATTTATATTTGTAAACCCAGTCCAAGAGAGACACAGGCAGGAAGGTTATGTTGCCAAGGAAAGTCTGATTTTTAAACTATACCTATAAAGTACATGTAAAATATATCACCTTGATCATATTTAAATGATCACTGATTGGCTATATTTATCTTAATATATGATAATGCTAGTTATTTTTTGATTTTGGAGCCATTGTTCTGTTTTCCATGGCATCTGCATCATTTTACTTTCCCACAAACAATAGGTCCCAAGATTCTATGCATCCTCTTTAATAAGGTGTTTTTCTGTATTTTCATTGTAGCACCCCAAAGAGTTTGAGCTTTGATTGGCATGAGTTCTTGCATGAGCGAGGCTGAGCACCTTGCCGTGTATGTCCTGGCTACCTGTGCAACTTCTTTTCAGAAATCTTCTCCAGGTTCTTGGCACAGCCTGATTTTTTTTTCTGTTGTTGTTTGTTCTTATCTCTGCTTTTGCTTCTATAGCTCTCAAATATAGATCATCCATTTGAATAGGAAGGTTTGAAAAAATTATTTTAATAACATAGTACTTTAAATGCTATTTCAGAAAAATCAGCCTTTATACTTATCCAGACTTTGGCAATATCTAATTCTAAAATGTTAATCTGAATGAGCTATCATCCTTTTAACTCACTATGTGGATCTGTCAAATCAGATGAAGAGGACATTTCCAATCTCATTTACTCTTAAACATTCTTGAAGGTTTATTTTTACTTTGTGTGTATGAGTGTTTTATTGCATGCGTGAATACATACCATATGCATACCTCATGCCTAGAGGCCAGAAAAAGGCATTAGAGCCCTAGGATTGGCAGTTATAGTCACTTTTGAGGCTCCTTGTGAGTACTAGGAGCCAAACCTGAGTCCTCTTTGAAAGCAACAAGTGGTCTTAATCTGTGTACCATCCCTTCCGACGTCTTAATTGTTTACATTTTATGTACTAATTTTGGAGGTAGAGTGGCATATGCTAATGCTATGGTTTGTGTGTGGAAGTCAGAGGGTGACTTACAGGAGTATGTTTTCTCCTTCTTCTATGTGGGTTCTAGGCACCAAACAGAGGTCACCGGGCTTGCATGGCTAATGATTTTACCTGCTGAGCCCTGGTCCCTCATCTGCTTGATATGAACTGCTATCAGCAGTACTGTTGCTGTATATGAATGTTGTATGCCAGCCCACGGCCTACATGAACTGGGTACACCTGGGAGGCAGGCTGGGGCTGAAAGAGACTTAGACTTTGAGAGAAATTAATGGAGACCAAGACAGGATTCTGTTCAAGGCCCGCCAGTTTACTAAGAGAATGTGCTTATAAGGGGGAAGGTTCATCCCCTGCCAGTCCATTCTTGGTGTCTGGAGCCAGCCTGTAGGCAATGTGCAGGATAGGCTGTTCCTCCAGAATATCTCAGGGACCTCTCAGGGGGTAGCAGTGTCTTGGAGAAGAGCAGTGGTAGGTGACAAAACAATAGAGCCGTCTAGGTCTGAAGGCTCCACCCTAGGTAGTCTCCTTCTTAGTGGCAGCAAGGTCAAAGTCTGGATCAGCCTGCTTCGAGGCTGGGGGAGCCTACATATGAAGACATAATTAAATGTCTTTTTATATAGGCATGTCTGTATTCTTTTAATCTGTTTGATAACTCAGGTTTTTTTCATGGATGTTTTTTGTTTTGTTTTAAGCTTAACATACTACATAGCAGTTTGTTTGTACAACGTAAAATCTCAAAGAATAACCCTTAGGGGTGATTTATTGAAGTAATAAAGTAGTACATTTTTCTTATAACAAATCATAATGTAAGGTAATTCATCTTTCAAATGACCAATTTCTTAGACTACAGAATGGTCATCTTACAT
This sequence comes from Mus musculus, assembly GCF_000001635.26. Lineage (NCBI taxonomy): Eukaryota > Metazoa > Chordata > Mammalia > Rodentia > Muridae > Mus > Mus musculus. The sequence goes on along the minus strand of NC_000069.6, from coordinate 62,534,673 downwards.
TATGAGACAACACTCAGAATTCCTTTCATGTGTGCAACTCTGTATGTGGGCATGTGTCTGTGTGGTTGTGCATTGGGGTGGGGGATATGCTCACTCATGCAGGTGTGTTGGAGAAGAGAGATTGGCTTTGAGATGGCTTCCTCAATTGCTCTTCAACTTTGTTGCTTGAGACACAGTCTTACAGTTAAGCTGACCATTTTGGTTAGATTCCAATGAACCCAGAAACCCTCCTGTCTCTGCTGCCACCCAGTGCTAAGGTTACAGATAGAGAAGACCACAGAGGCTTTTTCTTTGAGTTCTGGGGGTTACAAGTCAGTTTATCATCATGCTTGCACAAAAACTTTAAGACTGAACCATCTCCCCAGCTCTGACAATCAGATGCTCTGACTGAATAATGCTTTAGTAGATTTTGTAGTAAAAAATCAGAAATCTCTGTCTTTGATTTAAAAAAAAACTTCAGGATGACCTTTTAATTCATGATTTTCCAAGCCCACCCCTCCTCAGAGTACCCTGTTTGATACCAAGCATGATAGCACTAATATTGATGTCACTGCACAGAGTGCAGAGCCTAACCTTGATGTAATGCAATACACTCTCTTCGTCATCATCTGGAAAACAATATGTACATAAAAATCTAGTCTGCCTTACTCTCATACCATTTCACATTAAGAATAAGAAGGTCTTTTAATGATATAAATATCTTCTTAACTTTTAAGATTAATCTGAAATGTCACTCCTATATAAACTATCCTTATCAAAAGTAGGTATTCCTTAGACTCCAGAGAATTTGGTCACTAAGTCAATTACAATATTTAGAGTGAAACATTCATTTCCTCACACCTTTCTAAGCCTAAATACTGGAAATGAAGAATGAAGAGAGTATTCCTGTATTCTGAATGTGAGCTTGTTTCTTGTACAGTGTAGACACTTACCAAATGTTTATTGAATAGGTAGATAAAGGCCTTTTTCCCTTTACCAAAACTGCCACTGTTAAAATAATATTCTGATAGAGAAATAGAGCCAAATTGTGTCCTGTTTCCTTTTCTGCACTGCCAATACAATATTTGTAGAGTTGAAGTTCTTTACCTCCATAGATAGCAAAACCAAACTTTATAGCACAAGATTTCAAGATTCTTGGCCTAATGGAATGTAGATCTCTGGAGTGAGCATCCCAGATCCCCTTATACAGAAACAGTGGTGCACGCCTTTGATCCTAGCACTCGGGAGGCAGAGGCAGGCAGATTTCTGAGTTCAAGGCCATCCTGGTCTACTAAGTGAGTTCCAGGACAGCCAGGGCCATACAGGGAAACCCTGTCTCAAAAAGCCAAAAACAAAAACAAAACAAACAAACAAACAAAAACAAGATTTCTCCATAAGGAATTACTTAGACATTTCTCACAGGCTTTGCTTTTCATGGTCCTTAAATTCAAGAAAAAAAATGTGTTATAAAAACAACCACTGTCAGGGGCTTTGGGGGGTCCACCACTTACTAACTACTGACCATCAATAATTGTCGGAGAGGTTTTGTATCTACTTTTAATCCCCATTGGATGGATAGTTCCAAACATAAGATCACCCAGCTAGCACTCTATGGGAAACAAAACAAAATGTCATGAATATAAGAAAGAGATTTGCAAAGAATAAGGGAAGCTGGCAATGGTGGGAGAGAACAAAAAGAGGGCAGAGTAACCAGAATGCATTATACATATGTATAAATTTTAAAAAATGATTAATTTTAAAAAACAACTATAGAAAAACCATCTCCCCGAAATGTAAGTATCATTCTCATAAAGCATTCTCTAACTTTGGGCTGGAAAGAGAGCAGTTAAAAGCTCTTGCTGTTCTTGCAGAGGAGTAGAGTACAGGTTGTAGCATCCACAAAAGGGCAGTTTACAACTCCGTTAATTCTCCTTCTGGAGGATAGGACACCCTCTTCCGGCCTCTATGATGTACGTACATGCATACAAGACTCATTAAATTTAAAAAATGGATATTTCAAAAATGTTCTGAAAAATGTTAAGCTACTTGAAATATTTTGTTTATTTCTTTTTCTCTAAGTAGAAGAGAATCCACATTGTTCTCCAAGAATGAAAATCTGGTCTTGGGCTTTTCCTAGTCATTCTTCCTGGGAACAAATGCAAAATTCCAGGCTTCATCCCACAAAACAATTTTCCTGGAAGTGAGAAGTTTCCTGGAAGGGAGACTTTCGATGCCAAAGCTGAAATGTACTCAGGAAAAACTAAGAAATTTGATTATCTTTTTTTTTTCAAGATTTATTTTATATATGTGAGAACACTGTCAATGTCTTCAGACACACCAGAAGAGAGCATTGGATCCCATTACAGATGGTTGTGAGCCACCATGTGGTTGGTGGGAATTGAACCCAAGACCTCTGGAAGAGCAGTCAGTGTTCTTAAGCACTGAGACATCTCTCCAGCCCCAATGTTAGATCATCCTGACCTAGTAAAACTAATGTAGGCAAACCCAGCAATGCAGCAACTCCAGGTTTTCTCAGTTATAGGTGTATGTGTAAAAGTATCTGTTTAGTTGTCCCTCATTTTATGTCTTCAGATCACCACAGGTTTTAATTAGAGCAATGCGTTTCAAACTTTACCATGAAGCAGATTCAACGTGGGCCTTCAAGTGAGCTTCCCCTTGGGATAACTTGAGTGTAGAGCTTTCGAAATTTGCCATTTCCTACAAGCTCTCAGATAGATAATGCTGAGGTGATCTGCCTTGGAGAACTCTGGGTATTTTCATCTTACCATGTCCTTCTAACATGAACATGTAAGCAGAATGAAGGTCAAGTTGGACCTGTGAAAGCACAATACAGATTGTAGACTCTTATGAGAATCAGGTTTCTTTTCTTTTTTTATTTCTGTTTCTTTCTCCCCCCTCCCCCCAACCTGGTAATGATGCATCATAGAAAGAGGTGTAAACTTTGGGGAAGATTTTTGCAGAGCCACGGAGTTCTCTATAATTGGGCTTACCTTAATGGCTGACTTTTCAGTGGAAAAGCAAACCCATTTGATTCCTCTTAGGAAGTAGCAGTTGAATTACTCTTTGTTCATAATTTGTGTCATAGCTCATAATTACCATTTTCTGTGGTAGGTACATAAATGAGAAAAAAAACACTGAATGCTGAAAACAAAATCTACATTTCCTATGATCTATGAATGCTTTGTAATGTAACTGAATATGTAGCAGAAATATAAAAGCAATTGCACATTGTAAATATGCATTTCATTTACATCAAAATCCTATCCTTGGAAAGGAACAGCTTTCTTACTGCTTCTTATCAGTACACTCATTTTGCTCTGCACTGTGAAAATATCTCTTGCCTTCACTTAACTTAGTGCCCTCCTTTAGGCATATTTGACTTAGGAGAAACTTAGCTACTAGAGCGGAATTTAAATCTCATTTGTAAGTTGTTTCCAGGGAAATGGATCAGAAATACAAAATTTACCATTCTGTTGCATAAAATAAATTTCTACAAGTTCCTCTCTAGACTCGATTTCAACACTATAATCATTTTGTTTTTTGTTTTGTTTTGTTTTTTCCACAGCGTTCCGGTGGTGGGCTGGCTATTCCCATATGCGCGTTCCAGGGGACTGTGTCTCTCCAAGCACCTACTGGGAAAACGCTCTCTCTTTCTACTTATGAGGTCAGCGCAGAAGGGCAAAAGATAACCCCAGCCTCTAAGAAAATAGAAGTCTATCGATCTAAAAGTGTTGGCCATGAACCGAACTCAGAGGAGTCTCCCTCCACGTTTGCGGACACCAGTGTAAAAATACACTTGGAAGTTCTTGAAATTTGTGACAACGATGAGGCTCTAGACACTGTGTCAATTATCAGCAACATCAGCCAATCCTCCACAAAAGTCAGGTCTCCTTCTCTGCGCTACTCACGGAAGGAAAACAGATTCGTCTCCTGCGACTTAGGAGAAACTGCCTCATACTCGCTCTTTTTACCCACAAGTGATCCTGATGGTGATATTAACATCTCTATCCCTGACACGGTGGAGGCCCACAGACAGAACAGCAGGCGGCAGCATGAAGAGAGGGATGGCTACCAGGAAGAGATCCAGTTGTTAAACAAAGCCTACAGGAAAAGAGAGGCAGAAAGCAAGGGTGATTAGGAAGTGCTGAGACTAGTAGAGGCCAGAATTGCTGCAAAACAGACCTTAGACTGCAAACCATAATCCTGAGACTAATCTCCCACTTTCTTCTAGTTATATGCTCTCATAACCTTCCCTGGTTTTCTAGTTACTATTTGTTTGGATGACCTGCCATAGTGCATACATAAAGTGCATTTCACATATTACTTAAAAATCATACACTGTGGTAACTGACCAGTTTTGTGTCTGATTTCTAAAATCTTTCTAAACCCAATCTTGACCTAGTTTGATAATATTTTGCCTGTTTGTCTAATGAATACACTGTTCTCGTGCATGAGTTTTTGTACACAGGCTGCTTTTTACTGCAAAAGAGAAAAGAGATGTTCTGGCCATAGGGGGGAAAAATACACCAAAATTCGGAGTTGTATTTGAATATGGATATGTATCTGGCCAAAGGAGCTTATTCTAGTTTCTGCTTTAACCTTTCTGTGATCTAGGAAGTATGTTCTTAGCTTCGAAGTGGAACTTTGGAAATATGTGTATTCCTAGTCTATGATTATTTCATTTGTTGTTATAAAATACACGTAGTTTAGTAAGTGGTTCTGCTTGTCTTTCTTTGAATGGAGATTCCGAGAAATCCTGCCACATTAAGTCCTGAGAGGCGCACTACAGGAGGGCAACAAGCTTCTGGCTAAACCAGAGGAACCCCCCCCCCCCAAGTCTAACGAAACGTTCCTGTCGAAGATTGGAAAGACTTGCTTTGCTCTTCTGGATGCATAGAAAGTTTTACTTCAAATATTATTCTAGGTTAAGTACTTTAAGGATTTTTTTTCTTTAAAACAATGTATTATATCAAACAATGAAACAACTCAACATGTATGTCCCTAATGGTGAGAAATATTTGGAAAGATTAATTTCTCAAAACACCTGATCAGCACACAGCTAATGTATATTTCAAAAGTCCTGGTCCTTTAAAATTACTCTATTCTAATATTTCCATAAACATTAAATATGTTACCTAAATATTTGTTTATTAAAGTCATTGTTTTACGTGCTCTTAGATTGTGCATACGTGCAGTTCAGGCACATCTGATGTTTACAGATTAAATGAATCATATTTAAAAATATGATTGGTTTGGTTTCTATTTCATTATACTGAGTCAAAATCTCTTAAAATTACTTTACATGAGCTTTTAGATTGTTTTGTTCTCCAGAGAGTATTTGTCATCAAGAAAAGACACTTTGAAATGAGTACCTCAAAATAAACAAATGAGAACATAGGTAGATAAATAAATGGTAGATGTTACAGGTCATGCCTAAATTTCCAGCACTTGGGAGCAGGCACAGGAAGAACGATTCAAGTTTGAGCAAACCTGGGCTCCTCAGTGAGTTTCAGGTCATCAAGAATAGAAGGTGAGACATTGCCTAAAAACAAATTTTAAAAATTGCAAGAACAATAAAAATCTAATAAAATGATCTCAATGAATATTTCCACCTGTCATAACTATCTCATTATCTAAATTTAGGAAAATGTAATACCACTATTGATGTTTATAAAAGCCTATACAAATATATATGATCTTTAAAAAATCACCAAAATTGAGATCTATTGAACATATGATAACTGAACAAATCTATCTTTTTAAGCATAAACATTAAATGTCTTCATAAAGGAAAACTTAGAATGTAGCTTGCTTGGTAGTCTTTCCTAGTGTGCATCAGGAGTTCAAGGCTAGTCTCTACTACACAGTTTGAAGCCAACCTTGTATACATGTGATCCTCTAAAGAAGAAAGTCTCCACGGAAAAGAAAAATTGAGCTGGGTGTGGTGACACAAGTCTTTAGTCTCCAGACCAAAGAGGCCAGTCTGGTCTACTAAGAAATTTCCAGGCCAGCCAAGGCAGCTTAATGAGACCCTGCCTCCAAAATAATAAGAAAGAAGGAAAAAGGGAGAGGAATAAAGGAAATAAGCAAGAAAGGAAGGAAGAAAGATCAAATCAAACATTCTAATAGTGTTTGTAAAGGATAATTTTTGGCAAATCTAGATGTCTAATTTTCTGTTTTAAATGCAATTTGTGACTATTAGGGAGTTTTTTTTGTTTTTTGTTTTTTTTAAAGAATGTGGTAACAATTTGAATGTAAGCAAATCCTTTTTAGCAGGATGGAGCCTTTAGTGAGAAGATGGAAATCAAGGCTTGGGAGAGTAGAAAACAGTAATGTTCAGCTTTCTGACTACCTCCATTTTCTTTTCACTGCATAAGCCCAGGCTGGGAGAACAAAAAGTAAAAAAAAAAAAAAAAAAAATAAAGTATATTCCCATTTAACTACCCTTGGTTCTTAGGGAATACAATGGATATACATTAAAACTGATATAATTTCAAAATTAAAGAGCACTGGCGTTAATTATCTGAGATATAACTTAAAAGACTTATGTGAAATATAAGTCTTATATGAAATATAATCCCAGCACTTGGGAGGCAGAGGCAGGTAGATTTCTGAGTTCGAGGCTAGCCTGGTCTACAAAATGAGTTTCAGGACAGCCTGGGCTATACAGAGAAACCTTGTCTCGAAAAAAAAAAAACAAACAAACAAAAACAACAATAAAAAACAAAACAAAAAACAAACAAAAGAAGAGAAATATGTTAAAAATCTTTAACACATGGGCTAAGGAGACAGCTCAGTGGTTAAGAGCACTGGCTGCTTTTGCAGTTGAATTCTCAGCACCCTCACATCCAGTGCCACGGGATCTGATATGCTCTTGACTTCTTCCAGTTCTGCATGCACCATACATGTGGGCAAAACACCCATACACACAAAATTAGTTACATTAAAAAAATAAATGGAAGCACTTGGTACTGAACGGATGAGAGAAAACTAACTGGGGCACACGAAAGCATATAGATCACATCCAAATCCTGTAAGGAGGGGAAAGTTTAGTAACACCTGCCTATTCGTTTTTATTTACTCTTCAGGGCGATTCTAGTCACAAACCCTTTTTTGACACAGGGAGTATCGTGCTATTGTGTATTATATCTAATTTCTTCACTTATCCTTGTAAGATGCAGTTATAAAATTCTCATTATTAATGAACAGTAAATTCGGCGTAGCTTGTCTCTTTTGTCTATAAACTAAGATAGCTAAAGATAAAAACCGGTTTAATGTTAGTGTTGCCATCTGGTGGTGACTTCTACCAGCTGCAGGCATTCAGTGCCTGTAAAGATTGAATAATTTAAACACATACTATATAATCCCTGATACTTCTGACAGCTGATCTTGACAGAGGCAATTCATTTTAAAAGCAGAAAAGCATGTTGTTTTTCTCATAATACAAGGGGACCTTAGCTGTACATTATTTTGAAGCTCCTCTGATAAGACCTTCTGACACTAGATTTCAAAACAGATTTCTCTGAATCTCTCACATCTTTCAACTTTTTTGATCCTTTAAAATAGATGACTATTATATATTACAAACTATTCTAAGTAGTTGAGATTAAGGTTGTAAAAAGCAAAACAAAACACAGATAGGAATATACATATTGCATGAATTTAAGCCAAATGTAAATTTAGTGAATAGAGCCCATACAATGTTGCCCCTTCTCCTTCCCCTGCCCCTGACACCTTTACATTCAGAAGAGTCTCTACATTACTGTTAGTTTCCACAATTCATCAGACAGACTCACACAATGCATAGGTATCCTCTATTACTTGTGTCCCACTGTCTCCCTCTCTGCTGGATAAGCCTCCCTGGTCCCTGGACAAGCCAAGTGGCAATAAAGAGGTTTGCAGTGAGAACTTTAGGTCTACTCATATCAGGTTGACCTAATGAGGAACTGGAAAAACTGGTGTCTATCATCTGAAGAGGCCATGGGACTGAATTCTGCTATTCTTATGATGGAGCCCTAACAACCATTCAAATGAACTTTCCCCCGTGCACATTTTGTCACACACAAGAAAGGAATGCTGTCAGAGACTCCACAGGAGAAAAGCACAGTAGAAATTCCACACTTGGAAGTTTTCCTAGATCTCACTTCTTCCCCTGGCTGACTGTATTTATGTATTTTCCTGTTTTAATTTTCATTCTATTTTTAGAATTTATAATTAATTCTTTGAAAATTTGTGCATGTGTATATCACATTTTATTCACAACCACCTCCAACTTCAACATCCCATTCCCCTGGATTCTCCTCAACACATCATCTCCTACCACCTTCATGTTTTCTTCATTAAAAATAAAAATCCACTGAGTCCAGTTGTTGCTACTTATATGCACATAGGTGTTGGGACATTCGTTGGTGCATGGGCAACAGCAGTGACTACATCCACAAAGAAAGATGACTCCCAATGCCCCAATAACCATCAAATGTACTTGGCTGATTTTAATCTACATTTCAACATGAAACAAACTGTATCCATGACTGCACAGCAGTTCAGATGAGAGATACCAGCTTTTAGTTCCTCTGGTGAACAAGCTTAGATATGAAAAGACCCCAACACTCTCACTACAAACCACTGTATTACTGTCTGACTTGTCCAGCACTGTCAAGAGAGAAGTCAGATGTATTATTTGTAAGTGAAAGAAAAGACCTTCTCAGGTCTGGGCTTTCATAGAGAGATCAATGTCCTTAATAATGGGCCAGCAGAGAAATGTAACTGTCAACTATCCTGTCTCTAAACTCTTTGCTCTAGGAGACTGAAGACATGGGGTGAATGGCCTCAGGGAGCAACTCACAGGTTAGACCACTGGCCAATCTGAAGAGGACGTTTTCTCAAATAGGGTTCCCACTTCCCAAATGACTCTAACTTGTATCAAGTTGATATAAAACTCCCCAGTACAAATTGTTACAACACTGCAAAACTTTCCCCAACTCTTGAACAGTTCAGAAAGGATGCACATGCTCCTCTATAGTACACAGGAGATAAAGAGACAAGAGGCGTTGCTAGGTAGCTAGGGGTTACTGCAATGGAGCCATGTAATCATATAGCTGAAGACAAGTGAAATTTCTGCCAGTAAGCTCACAGGAAATAAGAGCCACCAGAACACCAGTTACAGAAACAAGGCTGAATTGGCTGAATACAACCACCAGATTCTGATGGTCAAAGATTCACTAGCATAAATTTCATTAATGATCCCAAATATGCTATGAGCCATCAACTCTTGAAAATAAAGCACACTCATGCAGGGGCTATTTTGTACAGTCACAGTCTCCTAGATCTTTTGCATAAAGCCTTATTTTAAATAGAAGGAAAGGCGTAATCATAAAACTTCATTCATAATGGTGTGAAAGAAGAAACTTAGGGGTTCTCTGTTTTTCAAGGAGAATGCTAACAATAACTCCCCATTCCTGGGCCTTCATATAAACCCGCAAATTGGTCAAAATGTTCATTTAAGATTAGGGAGCATGTTGGATATTCTGACACCATCTAAAAACTATGTAGTGTCTGTTACTACTACATTCTGGGATTCTGTGTGGCTCAGTTTTACTACATTCCAATTATGAGTAGACTGAAGGATGGAGAGGTAGGTGTTTGTGGAAGTGGGCACCAAACACTGTGGAGAAAGATAGTAGTATAGGCTGCTGAAAGCATGACACATTCTCTCCTTGCATTAGTCTGGATACCAAATTTGACTTATTACCAATTATGTTTTTTTTCTGTAACATTTTATAATTTTAAAAGGGAGAAAAACCCTTCATCTTCTTTGTTCAGTATTTGAGGACTTGCAGATTAAACTGACAAAATGAGTAAGCAACATAAAAGATGCACCTAATTGCATCCTTATCAAATTTAAAGAGATAGAGACAGAGAGAGACAGAGAGAGCTTACCGTGTACTGTGGTCACTACAATTTGAAGTAAAAGAGCAAAATTTACATGATTGTTTTTCCTGCTTCACAATTTTACAAATAGATTAATTTTCATCATGTATTGTAGCAACCTCAACATAAAATCTTCTTTAATTATCAAACCAAAGACTTTTATCGATCTTCGGCTCCAGACAACGAGCCACCTTCCTGGTGAGTGCACAGGGATCCCCCAGCCCTAGAGGTTTGTGCCTCAGGCCCTGGCGGCGGGAGTCTCCTTGGCTCCAGGACTCCTCTGAGGGCAGGCTGCACGGGTGACGGTGTGAAATACAGAGGCCAGCCGTTTCTGGGAAGGCGAGAGCCAGAGAGCTTCTGAGGCGGCGCCATCTTCGGCTCCAGACAACCGGCCACCTTCCTGGCGAGAGCCACAGAGCTTCTGAGGCGGTGACACCTTCGGCTCCAGACAACCGGCCACCTTCCTGGCCAAAGCAACACAGCTTCTGGGAAAGATCCTGTTTTGGGCCTTCATCTTCAGCCAGGAGGAGTTCCAAACACCAGATAACTGTGCACCTTCCCTGAAAGAGGAGAGCTTGCCTGCAGAGACTGCTCTGACCACTGAAACTCAGAGGAGAGAGCTAGTCTCCCACATCTGCTGATAGAGGGTAACAAAAGCAACAAAGGAACAATCTCTAAACAAAGACAACTATAACAACTAACTCCAGAGATTGCCAGATGGTGAAAGGTAAACGTAAGAATCCTACTAACAGGAACCAAGACCACTCACCATCATCAGAACCCAGCACTCCCACTTCGCCCAGTCCAGGACATCCTAACACACCTGAAAAGGTAGACCTGTATTTAAAAGCATTTCTCATGCTGATGGTAGATGACATAAAGAAGGAATTTAATAACTCACTTAAGGAAATACAGGAGAACACTGCTAAAGAGTTACAAGTCCTTAAAGAAAAACAGGAAAACACAACCAAACAGGTAGAAGTCCTTATAGAAAAACAGGAAAACACATTGAAACAGGTGATAGAAATGAACAAAACCATACTAGACCTAAAAAGGGAAGTAGACACAATAAAGAAAACCCAAAGTGAGGCAACGCTGGAGATAGAAACCCTAGGAAAGAAATCTGGAACCATAGATTTGAGCATCAGCAACAGAATACAAGAGATGGAAGAGAGAATCTCAGGTGCAGAAGATTCCATAGAGAACATCTGCACAACAATCAAAGAAAATGGAAAATGCAAAAAGATCCTAACTCAAAACATCCAGGAAATCCAGGACACAATGAGAAGACCAAACCTACCCATAATAGGAGTGGATGAGAATGAAGATTTTCAACTCAAAGGACCAGCAAACATCTTCAACAAAATTATTGAAGAAAACTTCCCAAATCTAAAGAAAGAGATGCCCATGAACATACAAGAAGCCTACAGAACTCCAAATAGACTGGACCAGAAAAGAAATTCCTCCCGACACATAATAATCAGAACAACAAATGCACTAAATAACGATAGAATACTAAAAGCAGTAAGGGAAAAAGGTCAAGTAACATATAAAGGCAAGCCTATCAGAATTACACAAGATTTTTCACCAGAGACTGTGAAAGCCAGAAGAGCCTGGATAGATGTTATACAGACACTAAGAGAACACAAATTCCAGCCCAGGCTACTATACCCAGCCAAACTCTCAATTACCATAGATGGAGAAACCAAAGTATTCCATGACAAAACTAAATTCACCCATTATCTCTCCACGAATCCAGCCCTTCAAAGGATAATAACAGAAAAAAACCAATACGAGGACGGGAACAATGCCCTAGAAAAAACAAGAAGATAATCCCTCAACAAAACTAAAAGAAGACAGCCACAAGAACAGAATGCCAACTTTAACAACAAAAATAACAGGAAGCAACAATTACTTTTCCTTAATATCTCTTAATATCAATGGTCTCAACTCCCCAAAAAAGACATAGACTAACAGACTGGCTACACAAACAGGACCCAACATTCTGCTGCTTACAGGAAACCCATCTCAGGGAAAAAGACAGACACTACCTCAGAGTAAAAGGCTGGAAAACAATTTTCCAAGCAAATGGTATGAAGAAACAAGCTGGAGTAGCCATTCTAATATCGGATAAAATCGACTTCCAACCCAAAGTTATCAAAAAAGACAAGGAGGGACACTTCATACTCATCAAAGGTAAAATCCTCCAAGAGGAACTCACAATTCTGAATATCTACGCTCCAAATGCAAGGGCAGCCACATTCATTAAAGACACCTTAGTAAAGCTCAAAGCACACATTGCACCTCACACAATAATAGTGGGAGACTTCAACACACCACTTTCATCAATGGACAGATCGTGGAAACAGAAACTAAACAGAGACACAGTGAAACTAACAGAAGTTATGAAACAAATGGACCTGACAGATATCTACAGAACATTTTATCCTAAAACAAAAGGATATACCTTCTTCTCAGCACCTCACGGGACCTTCTCCAAAATTGACCATATAATTGGTCACAAAACAGGCCTCAAAAGATACAAAAATATTGAAATTGTCCCATGTATCCTATCAGACCACCATGGCCTAAGACTGATCTTCAATAACAACATAAATAATGGAAAGCCAACATTCACGTGGAAACTGAACAACACTCTTCTCAATGATACCTTGGTCAAGGAAGGAATAAAGAAAGAAATTAAAGACTTTTTAGAGTTTAATGAAAATGAAGCCACAACGTACCCAAACCTATGGGACACAATGAAAGCATTTCTAAGAGGGAAACTCATAGCTCTGAGTGCCTCCAAGAAGAAACGGGAGAGAGCACATACTAGCAGCTTGACAACACATCTAAAAGCTCTAGAAAAAAAGGAAGCAAATTCACCCAAGAGGAGTAGACGGCAGGAAATAATCAAACTCAGGGGTGAAATCAACCAAGTGGAAACAAAAAGAACTATTCAAAGAATTAACCAAACGAGGAGTGGGTTCTTTGAGAAAATCAACAAGATAGATAAACCTTTAGCTAGAATCACTAAAGGGCACATGGACAAAATCCTAATTAACAAAATCAGAAATGAAAAGGAGACATAACAACAGATCCTGAAGAAATCCAAAACACCATCAGATCCTTCTACAAAAGGCTATAATCAACAAAACTGGAAAACCTGGACGAAATGGACAAATTTCTGGACAGATACCAGGTACCAAAGTTGAATCAGGATCAAGTTGACCATCTAAACAGTCCCATATCACCTAAAGAAATAGAAGTAGTTATTAATAGTCTCCCAGCCAAAAAAAGCCCAGGACCAGACGGGTTTAGTGCAGAGTTCTATCAGACCTTCAAAGAAGATCTAATTCCAGTTCTGCACAAACTATTTCACAAAATAGAAGTAGAAGGTACTCTACCCAACTCATTTTATGAAGCCACTATTACACTGATACCTAAACCACAGTAAGACCCAACAAAGATAGAGAACTTCAGACCAATTTCTCTTATGAATATCGATGCAAAAATCCTCAATAAAATTCTCGCTAACCGAATCCAAGAACATATTAAAGCAATCATCCATCCTGACCAAGTAGGTTTTATTCCAGGGATGCAGGGATGGTTTAATATACGAAAATCCATCAATGTAATCCATTATATAAACAAACTCAAATACAAAAACCACATGATCATCTCGTTAGATGCAGAAAAAGCATTTGACAAGATCCAACACCCATTCATGATAAAAGTTTTGGAAAGATCAGGAATTCAAGGCCCATACCTAAACATGATAAAAGCAATCTACGGCAAACCAGTAGCCAACATCAAAGTAAATGGAGAGAAGCTGGAAGCAATCCCACTAAAATCAGGGACTAGACAAGGCTGCCCACTCTCTCCCTACCTTTTCAACATAGTACTTGAAGTATTAGCCAGAGCAATTCGACAACAAAAGGAGATCAAGGGGATACAAATTGGAAAAGAGGAAGTCAAAATATCACTTTTTGCAGATGATATGATAGTATATATAAGTGACCCTAAAAATTCTACCAGAGAACTCCTAAGCCTGATAAACACCTTCGGTGAAGTAGCTGGATATAAAATAAACTCAAACAAGTGAATGGCCTTTCTCTATACAAAGAATAAACAGGCTGAGAATGAAATTAGGGAAACAACACCCTTCTCAATAGTCACAAATAATATAAAATATCTTGGCATGACTCTAACTAAGGAAGTAAAAGATCTGTATGATAAAAACTTCAAATCTCTGAAGAAAGAAATTAAAGAAGATCTCAGAAGATGGAAAGATCTCCCATGCTTATGGATTGGCAGGATCTACATTGTAAAAATGGCTATCTTGCCAAAAGCAATCTACAGATTCAATGCAATCCCCATCAAAATTCCAACTCAATTCTTCAACCAATTAGAAGGAGCAATTTGCAAATTCATCTGGAATAACAAAAAACCTAGGGTAGCAAAAAGTCTTCTCAAGGATAAAAGAACCTCTGGTGGAATCACCATGCCGGACCTAAAGCTTTACTACAGAGCAATTGTGATAAAAACTGCATGGTACTGGTATAGAGACAGACAAGTAGACCAATGGAATAGAATTGAAGACCCAGAAATGAACCCACACACCTATGGTCACTTGATCTTCGACAAGGGAGCTAAAACCATCCAGTGGAAGAAAGACAGCATTTTCAAGAATTGGTGCTGGCACAACTGGTTGTTATCATGTAGAAGAATGCGAATCGATCCATACTTATCTCCTTGTACTAAGGTCAAATCTAAGTGGATCAAGGAACTTCACATAAAACCAGAGACACTGAAACTTATATAGGAGAAAGTGGGGAAAAGCCTTGAAGATATGGGCACAGGGGAAAAATTCCTGAACAGAACAGTAATGGCTTGTACTGTAAGATCGAGAATTGACAAATGGGACCTAATGAAACTCCAAAGTTTCTGCAAGGCAAAAGACACTGTCAGTAAGACAAAAAGACCACCAACAGATTGGGAAAGAATCATTACCTATCCTAAATCAGATAGGGGACTAATATCCAACATATATAAAGAACTCAAGAAGGTGGACTTCAGAAAATCAAATAACCCTATTAAAAAATGGGGCTCAGAACTGAACAAAGAATTCTCACCTGAGGAATACCGAATGGCAGAGAAACACCTGAAAAAATGTTCAACATCCTTAATCATCAGGGAAATGCAAATCAAAACAACCCTGAGATTCCACCTCACACCAGTCAGAATGGCTAAGATCAAAAATTCAGGTGACAGCAGATGCTGGCGTGGATGTGGAGAAAGAGGAACACTCCTCCATTGTTGGTGGGATTTCAGGCTTGTACAACCACTCTGGAAATCAGTCTGGCGGTTCCTCAGAAAATTGGACATAGTACTACCGGAGGATCCAGCAATACCTCTCCTGGGCATATATCCAGAAGATGCCCCAACTGGTAAGAAGGACACATGCTCCACTATGTTCATTGCAGCCTTATTTATAATAGCCAGAAGCTGGAAAGAACCCAGATGCCCCTCAACAGAGGAATGGATACAGAAAATGTGGCACATTTACACAATGGAGTACTACTCAGCTATTAAAAAGAACGAATTTATGAAATTCCTAGCCAAATGCATGGACCTGGAGGGCATCATCCTGAGTGAGGTAACACATTCACAAAGAAACTCACACAATATGTACTCACTGATAAGTGGATATTAGCCCCAAACCTAGGATACCCTAGATATAAGATACAATTTGCTAAACACATGAAACTCAAGAAGAATGAAGACTAAAGTATGGACACTATGCCCCTCCTTAGAATTGGGAACAAAACACCATGGAAGGAGTTACAGAGACAAAGTTTGGAGCTGAGATGAAAGGATGGACCATGTAGAGACTGCCATATCCAGGGATCCACCCCATAATCAGCATCCAAACGCTGACACCATTGCATACACTAGCAAGATTTTATTGAAAGGACCCAGATGTAGCTGTCTCTTGTGAGACTATGCCGGGGCCTAGCAAACACAGAAGTGGATGCTCACAGTCAGCTAATGGATGGATCACAGGGCTCCCAATGGAGAAGCTAGAGAAAGTAGCCAAGGAGCTAAAGGGATCTGCAACCCTATAGGTGGAACAACATTAGGAACTAACCAGTACCCCTGAGCTCTTGACTCTAGCTGCATATATATCAAAAGATGGCCTAGTCGGCCATCACTGGAAAGAGAGGCCCATTGGACTTGCAAACTTTATACCCCAGTACAGGGGAACACCAGGGCCAAAAAGGGGGAGTGGGTGGGCAGGGGAGTGGGGGTGGGTGGGTATGGGGGACTTTTGGTATAGCATTGGAAATGTAAATGAGCTAAATACCTAATAAAAAATGGAAAAAAAAGACTTTTATCCTTTCATTTAAATTAAACACATCAAGCCTTCCTTTTGGTATGTCTTATTACCATAACTATTATGGTAATGATCATGGCACAAAGTCATTATTACTAAGTTAGATAATGACTACTTGTGTACAAGCAATGCAATGCCACTATACCTAATCTGATTAATTAAAGGGATGGAAAGTAAAGGGCAGGAAGCCCCTATTCACAGCCTATTAAAACTTTTCCACTCCAAACTCTTCTGGTCAGGAACTGTTTTTGTAACTTTGGGTATTGCATTAGTCAGGGTTCTCTAGATTCACAGAACTTATGGGTAGTCTCTATATAGTAAAGGAATTTATTGATGACTTACAGTCTGCAGTCCAACTCCCAACAATGGTCAGTAGCAGCTGTGCTAGTCCGAGGATCTATCAGTTACTCAGTCTCACATGGCAAGCAGGTGAAGGAGAGAGAGGGTCTTCCCTCTTCCAGTGTCCTTATGTAGGTCTCCAGCAGAAGGTGTAGCCCAGTTTAAAAGTGTGTGCCACCACACCTTTAATCCCAGATGATCTTAAACTCAGAGATATTCCTGTCTTAATTTCCTGGAATTCATAGCCACTATGCCTTAAGATCTCCATACCAAGATCCAAGTCAGAAAGTTCTATCTCCCAGCCTCCAGATTAGGATCACTGGTGAGCCTTCCAATTTTGGATTGTAGTTCATTCCAGATATAATCAAGTTAACAAACAGGAATAGCCACTACAGGTATGTAGATATATAGCATAGGAAAACAAATTGAACACCACAAAAGAAATAATAAAGAAATTTATTATTTAAAAAAAAATCTCAGAGCAGCAGCGGTCGCCATCTTGGTGCCGGGACTCCGCAGAACGTAGGAATTTAGTCTGCACAGGTGAGAGTCTGCACCACAGAAGCTGACAGCTTCTGGAACCTGCCAAAGCAACACAGCTTCTGAGAAAGTTCCTGTTTTGGGTCTTCTTCTTCGGCCAGGAGGAGGTCCAAACACAAGATATCTGCGCACCTTCCCTGTAAGAGAGCTTGCCAGCAGAGAGTGCTCTGAGCGCTGAAACTCAGAGGAGAGAATCTGTCTCCCAGGTCTGCTGATAGACGGTAACAGAATCACCAGAAGAACAATCTCTAAACAGAGTCAAATATAACTACTAACTCCAGAGATTACCAGATGGCGAAAGGTAAACGTAGGAATCTTACTAACAGGAACCAAGACCACTCACCATCATCAGAACCCAGCACTCCCACTTTGCCCAGTCCAGGGCACCCCAACACACCTGAAAACCTAGACCCAGATTTAAAAGCATATCTCAGGATGTTGGTAGAGGACATCAAGAAGGACTTTAATAACTCACTTAAAGAAATACAGGAGAACACTGCTAAAGAGTTACAAGTCCTTAAAGAAAAACAGGAAAACACAATCAAACAGGTAGAAGTCCTTACAGAAAAAGAAGAAAAAACATACAAACAGGTGATGGAAATGAACAAAACCATACTAGACCTAAAAAGGGAAGTAGACACAATAAAGAAAACTCAAAGTGAGGCAACACTGGAGACAGAAACCCTAGGAAAGAAATCTGGAACCATAGATTTGAGCATCAGCAACAGAATACAAGAGATGGAAGAGAGAATCTCAGGTGCAGAAGATTCCATAGAGAACATCTGCACAACAATCAAAGAAAATGGAAAATGCAAAAAGATCCTAACTCAAAACATCCAGGAAATCCAGGACACAATGAGAAGACCAAACCTACGCATAATAGAAGTGGATGAGAATGAAGATTTTCAACTCAAAGGACCAGCAAACATCTTCAACAAAATTATTGAAGAAAACTTCCCAAATCTAAAGAAAGAGATGCCTATGAACATACAAGAAGCCTACAGAACTACAAATAGACTGGACCAGAAAAGAAATTCCTCCCGACACATAATAATCAGAACAACAAATGCACTAAATAAAGATAGAATACTAAAAGCAGTAAGGGAAAAAGGTCAAGTAACATATAAAGGCAAGCCTATCAGAATTACACCAGATTTTTCACCAGAGACTATGAAAGCCAGAAGAGCCTGGACAGATGTTATACAGACACTAAGAGAACACAAATTCCAGCCCAGGCTACTATACCCAGCCAAACTCTCAATTACCATAGATGGAGAAACCAAAGTATTCCACGACAAAACCAAATTCACACATTATCTCTCCACGAATCCAGCCCTTCAAAGGATAATAACAGAAAAAAACCAATACAAGGACGGGAACCACGCCCTAGAAAAAACAAGAAGATAATCCCTCAACAAACCTAAAAGAAGACAGAAACAAGAACAGAACGCCAACTTTAACAACAAAAATAACAGGAAGAAACAATTACTTTTCCTTAATATCTCTTAACATCAATGGTCTCAACTCCTCAATAAAAAGACATAGACTAACAAACTGGCTACACAAACAAGACCCAACATTTTGCTGCTTACAGGAAACTCATCTCAGAGAAAAAGATAGACACTACCTCAGAATGAAAGGCTGGAAAACAATTTTCCAAGCAAATGGTATGAAGAAACAAGCTGGAGTAGCCATCCTAATATCTGATAAGATTGACTTCCAACCCAAAGTCATCAAAAAAGACAAGGAGGGACACTTCATTCTCATCAAAGGTAAAATCCTCCAAGAGGAACTCTCAATTCTGAATATATATGCTCCAAATACAAGGGCAGCCACATTCATTAAAGAAACTTTAGTAAAGCTCAAAGCACACATTGCACCTCACACAATAATAGTGGGAGACTTCAACACACCACTTTCACCAATGGACAGATCATGGAAACAGAAACTAAATAGGGACACACTGAAACTAACAGAAGTGATGAAACCAATAGATCTGACAGATATCTACAGAACATTTTATCCTAAAACAAAAGGATATACCTTCTTCTCAGCACCTCATGGTACCTTCTCCAAAATTGACCACATAATAGGCCACAAAACAGGCCTCAACAGATTCGAAATTATTGAAATTGTCCCATGTATCCTATCAGATCACCATGCACTAAGGCTGATCTTCAATAACAAAATAAATAACAGAAAGCCAACATTCACGTGGAAACTGAACAACACTCTTCTCAATGATACCTTGGTCAAGGAAGGAATAAAGAAAGAAATTAAGGACTTCTTAGAGTTCAATGAAAATGAAGCCACTTCATACCCAAACTTATGAGACACAATGAAAGCATTTCTAAGAGGAAAACTCATAGCTCTGAGTGCCTCCAAAAAGAAACTAGAGAGAGCATACATTAGCACCTTGACAACACATCTAAAAGCTCTAGAAGAAAAGGAAGCAAATTCACCCAAGAGGAGTAGACGGCAGGAAATAATCAAACTCAGGGGCGAAATCAACCAAGTGGAAACAAGAAGAACTATTCAGAGAATCAACCAATTGAGGAGCTGGTTCTTTGAGAAAATCAACAAGATAGACAAACCATTAGCCAGACTCACTAGAGGGAACAGGGAAAGCATTCTAATTAACAAAATCATAAATAAAAAGGGAGACATAACAACAGATCCTGAAGAAATCCAAAACACCATCAGATCCTTCTACAAAAGGCTATACTCAACAAAACTGGAGAACCTGGATGAAATGGAGAAGTTTCTAGACAAATACCAGGTACCAAAGTTGAATCAAGATCAGGTCAATGATCTAAACAGCCCGATATCCCCCAAAGAAATAGAAGCAGTCATTAATAGTCTTCCAACCAAAAAAAGCCCAGGACCAGATGGGTTTAGTGCAGAGTTCTATCAGACCTTCAAAGAAGATCTAATCCCAGTTCTTCACAAACTATTCCACAAACTAGAAACAGAAGGTACTCTACCCAACTCATGCTATGAAGCCACAATTACTCTGATACCTAAACCACAAAAAGACCCCACAAAGATAGAGAACTTCAGACCAATATCCTTTATGAATATTGATGCAAAAATCCTCAATAAAGTTCTTGCTAACCGAATCCAAGACCACATCAAAACAATCATCCATCCTGACCAAGTAGGTTTCATCCCAGGGATGCAGGGATGGTTCAATATACGGAAATCCATCAACGTAATCCAGTATATAAGCAAACTCAAAGACAAAAACCACATGATCATCTCGTTAGATGCTGAGAAAGCATTTGACAAAATCCAACACCCATTCATGATAAAAGTCTTGGAAAGATCAGGAATTCAAGGCCCATACCTAAACATGATAAAAGCAATCTACAGCAAACCAGTAGCCAGCAACAAAGTAAATGGTGAGAAGCTTGAAGCAATCCCACTAAAATCAGGGACCAGACAAGGCTGTCCACTCTCTCCCTACCTATTCAACATTGTACTTGAAGTCCTAGCCAGAGGAAGTCGACAACAAAAGGAGATCAAGGGGATACAAATTGGAAAGGAAGAAGTCAAATTATCACTTTTTGCAGATGATATGATAGTATATATAAGTGACCCTAAAAATTCCACCAGAGAACTCCTAAGCCTGATAAACAGCTTCAGTGAAGTAGCTGGATATAAAATAAACTCAAACAAGTCAATGGCCTTTCTCTACACAAAGGACAAACAGGCTGAG
Source organism: Mus musculus (assembly GCF_000001635.26). Classification (NCBI taxonomy): domain Eukaryota; kingdom Metazoa; phylum Chordata; class Mammalia; order Rodentia; family Muridae; genus Mus; species Mus musculus. The sequence goes on along the minus strand of NC_000069.6, from coordinate 62,513,749 downwards.
AAAAAAATTAGGGAAACAATACCCTTCTCAATAGCCACAAATAATATAAAATACCTAGGTGTGACTCTAACTAAGGAAGTGAAAGATCTCTATGACAAGAACTTCAAGTCTCTGAAGAAAGAAATTAAAGAAGATCTCAGAAGATGGAAAGATCTCCCATGCTCATGGATCGGCAGGAACAATATAGTAAAAATGGCTATCTTGCCAAAAGCAATCTACAGATTCAATGCAATCCCCATCAAAATTCCAACTCAATTCTTCAATGAATTAGAAAGGGCAATAGGCAGATTCATCTTGAATAACAAAAAACCTAGGATAGCAAAAAGTCTTCTCAAGGATAAAAGAACCTCTGGTGGAATCACCATGCCGGACCTAAAGATGTACTACAGAGCAGTTGTGATAAAAACTGCACGGTACTGGTATAATGACAGATAAGTAGACCAATGGAACAGAATTGAAGACCCAGAGATGAACCCACACACCTATGGTCACTTGATCTTTGACAAGGGACCTAAAACCATCCAGTGGAAAAAAGACAGCATTTTCAACAAATGGTGCTGGCACAACTGGCTGTTATCATGTAGAAGATTTCGAATTGATCCAGTTCTATCTCCTTGTACTAATGTCAAATCTAAGTGGATTAAGGATCTCCACATAAAACCAGAGACACTGAAACTTATAGAGGAGAAAGTAGGGAAAAGCCTCGAAGATATGGGTACAGGGGAAAAATTCCTGAATAGAACAGCAATGGCTTGTGCTGTAAGATCGAGAATCGATAAATGGGACCTCATAAAATTGCAAAGCTTCTGCAAGGCAAAAGACACCGTCAATAAGACAAAAAGACCACCAACAGATTGGGAAAGGATCTTTACCTATCCCAAATCGTACAGGGGACTAATATCCAATATATATAAAGAACTCAAGAAGGTAGACGCCATAAAATCAAATAACCCCATTAAAAAATGGGGCTCAGAACTGAACAAAGATTTCTCACCCGAGGAATACCGAATGGCAGAGAAGCACCTGAAAAAATGTTCAACATCTTTAATCATCAGGGAAATGCAAATCAAAACAATCCTGAGATTCCACCTCACATCAGTCAGAATGCCTAAGATGAAAAATTCAGGTGACAGCAGATGCTGGCGAGGATGTGGAGAAAGGGGAACACTCCTCCATTGTTGGTGGGATTGCAAGCTTGTACATCCACTCTGGAAATCAGTCTGGCGGTTCCTCAGAAAATTGGACATACTACTACCGGAAGATCCAGCAATACCTCTTCTGGGCATATAACCAGAAGATGCCCCAACTGGTAAGAAGGACACATGCTCCACTATGTTCATAGCAGCCTTATTTATAATAGCCAGAAGCTGGAAAGAACCCAGATGCCCCTCAACAGAGGAATGGATACAGAAAATGTGGTACATTTACACAATGGAGTACTACTCAGCTATTAAAAAGAATGAATTTATGAAATTCCTAGGCAAATGGATGGACCTGGAGGGCATCATCCTGAGTGAGGTAACCCAATCTCAAAGGAACTCTCACAATATGTACTCACTGATAAGTGGATATTAGCCCAGAAACTTAGGATACCCAAGATATAAGATATAATTTGCTAAATACATTAAACTCAAGAGAACGAAGACCAAAGTGTGGACACTTTGCCCCTTCTTAGAATAGGAAAAAAAACACCCATGGAAGGAGTTACAGAGACAAAATCTGGAAGTGTGACAAAAGGATGGACCATCTAGTGATTGCCATATCCAAAGATCCATCCCAAGATCAGCTTCCAAACGCTGACACCATTGTATACACTAGCAAGATATTGCTGAAAGGACCCAGATGTAGCTGTCTCTTGTGAGACTATGCCAGGGCCTAGCAAACACAGAAGTGGATGCTCACACACAGCTATTGAATGGACCACAGGGCCCCCAATGGAGGAACTAGAGAAAGCACCCAAGGAACTAAAGGGAACTGCAACCCTATAGGTGGAACAACAATATGAACTAAGCAGTTCCCCAGAGCTCTTGTCTCTAGCTGCATATGTATCAAAAGATGGCGTAGTCGGCCATCACTGCAAAGAGAGGCCCATTGGACTTGCAAACTTTATATGCCCCAGTACAGGGGAATGCCAGGGCCAAAAAGGGGGAGTGGGTGGGTAGGGGAGTAGGGGGGGTATGGGGAACTTTTGGTATAGCATTGGAAATGTAAATGAGCTAAATACCTAATAAAAAATGGAAAAAAAATCTCGGGGCTGGAGAGATGGCTCAGCGGCTAAGAGCACCAACTGCTCTTCCAGAGGTCCTGCGTTCAAGTCCCAGCAACGACATGGTGACTCAAAACCATCAGTAGTGGGGTCTGGAGCCCTCTTTGGTGCATCTGCTTATATGCATTAAATAAATAAATAAATAAATAAATAAATAGATAGATAGATAGATAGATAGATAGATAGATAAATAAATAAATAAAGTTTTTAAAAATCCCTTGATTTGGGAGTGGTGACTCAGAGGGGTGATTGTAACACATTGGAGGGGAGGGCAGGAGGATCAAGAGTTTAACTACATTCTCCATTTGTGCCAAGATCCAGATAAGGCTGAGCTATGTGAAACATTGTCTCAAGAAAATCAAACAAAACAGTCAGTTCTTTGTAATACATGATATGTTTACCCTTTATTAAAGACAAAAGCAAATTCGTGTACTAATGTGAAAGATGTGTTGGTTTATTTTTACACAAATAATTAAATCTTCACGCAGATCATATAGCATTTTCAGTGTTTTCCAGAGTTACCAATATGTTGACTTTATAAACAACATTTCACATAAATACAAAATGGAATAACTATATTTAGGATTATTTCCAAAATTGTTGGGAATTCTATGCCACCCCAAGGCAAAACCATTCAACAATTTTTAAAATAAAACTCAGATCAGCAATTCAAACAGAAAATCTAAAAATCAAATATTCTAACGTATTATAGTCTAAAGATATAAAAATTTAGTACTAAATGTTAAGGAGTAAAAATAGCAAGTGTTGGTTTTCCATAGCTAAACCATTATTTCTCTGTAATAGCTGTATGCTTTTATGTATTTTTAAGAACACTGAAGCTCATAGCATACCTTTGGTGAAAATTAAAACCAAGTGATTCCATCACCTTATTACTTTATAATGTGCACAGTGACTGCATGCACATCACATTGTATGCATGTTGATACTGCAAATCAAAACTGTAGTGGAACACTGGCTGGTGTAACAAAAACACCTTGCCTTAATTAACATGCATGGTTTTGAATTAATTGCTTGTTCAGAAAACTTACTTTGTTGCCAAAAATTTCTTAGCACTGACATTCAGTTACGTGACCTCAGATGGGGTTACAACTTTAGATTAGGAAACTGGGGCCAACAGAACATAGATAAAATGGACAAAGGGATAATTCAGGTGCCACTCAGAACACAGAGGATCAATCATGGAATTTCATCCCACTAAGTAGAACAGCACACAATTTAAAACATAGGAATTCACTGGGAGTTTTGTACTTAACTGTTTGGGGTCTATAATTGACCACCAATAGCCAAAACTATGGAAGTAAAGACAGAAGACAGGATTGCATACTCACAATTTTAAGTGAGCAAGGTAAGGGAGAAGAAGAAGAAGGACATCTATGGAGAAAATGGAGATGATGAGGACATCCTTGGAATAGACAGGAGATGTGCACGTTTTGTAGGCATGGTGCTAACTTCTAGTCTCCAGTGAAGATCCAGTCTTCCCTGACTCTCCTAGCAAGATTAGGATCAAAAATTTTGGGGAGACTCTGTCTGCCTTTACATAATAAAGATTTCAAAAACTCAGATGCATTTACTCAAAACACTTTTAGGTCACAGTGGATTAATTTGGATCACTTCCTGGCCTAATAGCAATATCCATACACATACCTTTATTTTTCTTTACAAAACAAACAAACAAACAAACAAACAAACAAACAAACAAAACACCAAGCACTTAAAAACTCCTATCTGGCCAGGCAGTGGTGGTGCACGTCTTTGTTCCCAGCACTTGGGAGGCAGGGGCAGGCAGATTTCTGAGTTCAAGGCCAGCCTGGTCTACAGAGTGAGTTCCAGGACAGCCAGGGCTATACAGAGAAACCTTGTCACAGAAAAACCAACAACAACAATAACAACAACAACAACAACAAAAACCCTTCTATCTGCCGTTTTTTTGTAGCTTTTGCTTTTGTTGTTGGTCAAGCATCTCCATCACCTTTAAATCAGATGTCTAAATAAAAACCTTTGGTGAAAATTAAAACCAAGCGGTTAAATCACTCAATTGCTTTATAACAGGTGGCACAAGGCACTGACTAGTCTTGTTAATAATCAGCACATGGCTTCAAATCAGTGTGTGAATCTTAAACTGTGCTTTATATTTCTCAAGTGTCCTGCCTTGAATTCTGGAACATATACCTATTTTATGCTATTAGATATGATAAGTAAGTAAAGATTATTTTTAAATAAAGTAAAGTAAAAGTAAAGATTAAAGTAAAAGTAAAGTAAAGATTATTAAAGATAAAGTAAAGTAAAGATTATTTTTTTTATTTATTTACATTCCAGTCATCGCCTCCCCTCCTGCTTCCCCTCTCCCACAGTTCTTCATCCCATTCCTCCTTTCCCTTGCCTCCAAGAGGACAGTCCCCTCAAGACTACCCACTTCCCTGGGGTCTCAAGTCTCTGGAGGATTAAGCACAACTCTCACTGAAGCCAAACCAGGCAGACCTCTGCTATATCTGTGCCAGGGGCCTGTGCTTGGCCCATGTATGCTCCTGGTTGGTGGCTCAGTCTCTGGGAGCTCCCTGGGTCCAGGTTAGTTGAGACTGCTGTTCTTCCTATGGGGCCATCCTGTCTTCATCTTCTTCAGTCCTTCTTCTAATTCAACCACAAGGGTCCTCAACTTCAGTTCAATGTTAGGTGTAAGTATCTGTGTTTGTCTCAGTTCACTGCTGGTAAGGCCTCTCAGAAGATAATCATGCCAGGCTCCTGTCTGTAAGCACATCATAGATCAGAAATAGTGTCAGGCCTTGTTGCTTGGAGCCCAAGTTGGGACGGTCATTGGACTGACTTTCCTTTTGTCTCTTATCCATTTTTGTCCCTGCAGTTCCTTTAGGCAGGAACAAATCTGGGTCAGAAAATTTAACTGTGGGTTAGTAACCCAGTCCCTCTTCTTGAGACCCTGTCTATCTACTGGAGGTAGTAGTCTCTTTAAGTTCCCTCTCCTCACTTTTGGGCATTTTGGCTAAGGTCACCCACATTGAGTCCTGAGAGTCTCTCACCTCCCCGGTCTCTAGTACTTTAGTACTTTCTAGAGACCCCCGCGCCCCTCCCATCCCCTTGGCTGCTTATTTCCATTCATTCTCCTGGCCCTCTGGGCTTCTCTCCTGCTCACCCACCCAATACTTTATCCTGTTTCATTTTCCCCTCCCCCTTCCATTCGGCTACCTCCATCCCTCTGCCCCCATGATTATTTTCTTCCCCCTTCTAAGTGGGATTGAAGCATCCTCATTTGAGCCTTTCTGCTTGTTAAACTTTAAGTACTGTGGATTGTATCCTAGGTATTCTGTACTTTTTTAGTTAATATCCACTTATCATTGAGTACGTACCATGCATGTCCATTTGGGTCTGGATTACTTCGATGATCAGGATATTTTCTTGTTCCATTCATTTGCATGCAAAATTCATGATGTCCTCATTTTTAATAGCTGAATAGTATTCCACTGAGTAAATGAACCACATTTTCTGTATCCATTCTTTGGTTGTTTCCAGCTTCTGGCAATTACATATAAGGCTGTTATGAACATAGTGGAGCACATGTCCTTGTGGTATGGTAGGACATCTTCTCATATATTCACAAGAGTGGTATAGTTGGGTCTTCAGGTAGAACTATTTCTAATTTTCTGAGGAACTGCCAGATTAGATACAAGTAACCTATGACAGCCTCAAACTCATTATACAGCTAAGGGTCAAATTCTGATTTATCATCTTCCATCTGCTGTTTGCTGAGATTGCATACCTGCACCACAACACCGTTTATACTGTTTGGGATTAAAACCATGCCAGGCAAGCACTCTTATCAATTGAGCTGACACCCAAGTTCCAGGATTAAAGTTTTTTTTTTTTTTTAAGATTTATTTATTTTATGTATATGAGTTTACTATAGCTGTTTTCAGACACACCAAAAGAGGGTATGGGATTTGATTATGGATGGTTGTGAGCAACCATGTGGTTGCTAGGAATTGAACTCATGACTTCTAGGAGGAGCAGTCAGTGCTCTTAACGGCTGAGCCGTCTCTCCAAGCCTAGTATTAGAGAGTCTTTAAAGAAGGTATTTGGGTGCGTATATTTGACTGAAAGAGGTGCCAGGCGTTTTCTAAGAAATAAGAACTTCTTTGGTCTTTGAGGACAGAGTACACAATGGTCGATGGTTTTGTTGGGTATGTATTTGCATGGCTTTGCAAATAAGTTCTAGGTTTAACAAAGTAATTAAAATTCACTCAAATTTCCACATTTTCTCAGGCTAGTTTAAATTCCCCGCCATCCGAAGGACGCCCACCCAGGAGCTAAGTTTCTGGCCAGAACACGAACCGCGGCTCACACCGCTGGCGCCGTCCGTGACGTCACCGGAAATGTCTGCTTGTGACACTCAACGTCCCGCCCTCTCGCGCTGGGCGCCGGAAGCAAAGCAGAGGGGAATGTGCGCCCGCTTCCGGGCCCGGACGCCATTTTCAGCGGTTGAGTTTTGGCAGAGCTGCTAGTCGGCTCCGACAATGAGCTACGACTATCATCAGAGCTGGAGCCGCGATGGGGGCCCACGGGGCTCCGGCCAGGGCTCCAGCGGCGGCGGCGGCGGAGGGAGCCGGGGCTCGGGCGGCGGCGGAGGGGGCCGCGGCGGCCGGGGCCGGCATCCCGCACACCTTAAGGGTCGCGAGATCGGCCTGTGGTACGCCAAGAAGCAGACGCAGAAGAACAAGGAGGCTGAGAGGCAGGAGGTATGGAGGTCTCGTCAGGACGCGTTTGCTCTCCCTGGCGTTTGCTCGAGCTCGATGCAACCTCTGTCGAGCCCCGGGTAACGGGTCACCCGATGGGTTGCGCCTCCATCCCAAGCCATCACTGCTGCAGCCGATGCATGCTCTGTTTACGGACTTGAGAACTGAACTGAGGGTGAATGCTAAATTCAGACTCTAGCCAAGCCGACTCTTATTAGGGGATGCAATCATTTAGAATGCTTGCTGTCACCTTTAAGTTTTTTCCCCGAAGCAGCCAACAAAAGCATTAAAACACTGTCTTAAGTGTGTAGATCTTGGAGAAAAAAGTAGTTTAGGTAATAGTATTAGCATTAAAGTGAGTCATATGCTGGTCTTTTTTTTTTTTTTTTTCTCCCTTTCTGTTCTGAATTTTCTGTTGACTAGCAGCGCCTCTTTTAAGACTTATTGAAAGGAAGACGCTGTAGAGAAGTATTTGGCTAATTTCATCAGGAAATTGTCAGTTTGGTTTGTATCTTGAAGACCTGTAGTATAGGAAGCATCGTGTTTTTGTTGTCTGTTTTGTTTTGTTTTGTTTTGTTTTGTTTTGTTTTACCTGAGACAGGGTTTGTGTAGCCTTGGCTGTTCTGAACCTGCTCTGTAAATCAGGTTGGCCCTGAACACACAGAGATCCACCTACCTCCGAGATTAGAGGTGTGCACCACCAACCCAGCAAACATAATGGTTTTTGAGTGACCTGGTCTAAGTAACTCCATCATTGCGCAGAATCTTTAAGTGTTTGGACACTGTTTCATACATGCTTTTTTGAATGCTAAAGACCTTTGCATTCTAATAGGGGGAAAGAAATACCTAAACAAATAAGTTCAATAAGCGGATCTTTCCAGATATACACAGGACACACGTAACTTGTGCCCTGGATATTGATGCTACATAGTGCAGGCTGACCTTGTACTCCTAGTCCTCTTTTCATTCCCAGTGCTGGGATTTCATATGTGCACACCTCAGGGCTAGGCTTTTTTTATTAGTTGACCCCTTGATCCCAGTCCCATCCCCAAACTTCCACTTTAGCAAATGCCAGTGTTGTTTATTCACCTGCCATGTGGAAGTGAGCATTGATTTTTCTCTTTTCATTTTGGGAAATCTGTTTGCTCTGCTTTCTTGCTTATCTCTGCAGCAAGTATGGGTCAGACCTCTTAACTTGTTATTTGAATTATAGCCGCCCACCCCAGTCCCATTGTGGTCTCTTAAAACGTGATTCCTTAAGTGGTCTTTAGATCATTTTATTCTTTACTTCCCAACTTGTTTATTGAAGCCATGCAGCTTCTGCCTCTCATTGGTGTTGCCTGGGAACCATGTGATCTGGCTGTAACCTGTAACCCTCCTTGGGTTGATTTTTCCCAGCTCAAGCTCTGAGGCTGATGTAATCATTTATGATTTCTGCTCCTTATTACTTTTTTTTTTTTTTTTTTACCATTTTCCTCTCTAAAACGAGTCTTTGAATTATCTCTAAACATGGTTTTCAATTGGTATAATTCTTTTCAGCACTTTTGGCTTGATAAGATTTTTATCCTAGAATTTCCATCGCTTTTACATTCAAACAAGCCTCATGCTTGCAGATGAAAATACTCCAGTGGGTCCTCATAGTTCTTTCCATATATGTGTATGGCAAACTTACTATTATAGTACCTAATTTATAGAGATGATGTGTGCTAAGGGCCATAGACAGAATGCTATGTTACTAAATAGGAGGATATGGGCTTTCTAGTCAAATGAAAGGATCTTAAAAGATAGAGATAGTTAGCCGTTACTGGGCTACAAGTGAGGGCTTCTGGATGAGCAAGGCTTCGCAGCCTTTCTAATTCTGTGACCTTTTAATACAGTTCCTCATGTTTTGGTGACACCCCCCACCCCCATACACACATGCCTTAAATTTATTTGGTTGCTGTTTTGTAATTTTTTTTTTTTGCTCTTCTTATAAGTGTAATGTAAATGTCTGTGTTTTCCAGTGGGCTTACGAGACTCCTGTGAAAGGGTCGTTTGACATTAAGGGGTCTATGAGAGACGATGACCTAGAAACATCTTCACTAGATTTAGCATTTGGCATTGCAAGGGCCCGTGGATACTATTGAAATGAGGGTACATAATGAAAAGAATGGCCTAGTTCTGAAGTAGACCTATCTTGTTTCTCCAACTTGAATATGCATAGGATTCACCTGGCACCTAGTTAAAGTAAATGACCGGACAGAGCCAGAGAGTCTACTTCTCTAACAGACTTACACATGATGCCAGCGTTACTCGCCATGTAGGTCATTCCAGCTGTAAAGTGGGCAACACATAATTAGAGGAAGAGAAGACCGGGGAGAAAATTCAAGGGTGGAATACCCAGAGGTGGGGAGAAGGGCATGGAAATTGATAGTGGCAGGCAGTCGAATTCTGGAGACGAGGAAATGGAGCACTTGCCAGTAGGTTTGCTGGTGATGCTGAAAACTAGAACATAGCTTTAGGCCTGGGGAAACGAAACGGCGGGGATGATTTCACTTTGTATGTTTGGTGGAGAGGTTGGGCATTAATGACTGCTGATTTTCTGTTTGGGCCTTGAGCGCCAGATATTGTGAGAGGTTCTACCATTCATTATAGGATGGGCATAGCTTCTCTACAAAATCTGTAGAGATCCAGATTCAGGTTTCTGTTAATGATTAGTACAATTAGGAAAATCTCATCATTGCTTTAATTGACTTAAAAAGGTCCTCTTTTAACCTTGACTACCACAGGGACATAAAAGCACAGTCCATATACCATCTACCTAAGTTCCACTTAAATAATCCGTAATTCCTAAGGTTTCTTTATTCTCTTTTTAAACTATTTTATCTTTCAATTAATATGTGGACTTTTTCCTTCTTGAGTTCTTTAATCTAATAGGCTCATATTTTGACCACTCTTGATTCCCCATTGCCTGTGAATTCATGTGCACATGTTCTGAAGTAGACCTATCTTGTTTCTCCAACTTGAATATGCATAGGATTCACCTGGCACCTAGTTAAAGTAAATGACCGGACAGAGCCAGAGAGTCTACTTCTCTAACAGACTTACACATGATGCCAGCGTTACTCGCCATGTAGGTCATTCCAGCTGTAAAGTGGGCAACACATAATTAGAGGAAGAGAAGACCGGGGAGAAAATTCAAGGGTGGAATACCCAGAGGTGGGGAGAAGGGCATGGAAATTGATAGTGGCAGGCAGTCGAATTCTGGAGACGAGGAAATGGAGCACTTGCCAGTAGGTTTGCTGGTGATGCTGAAAACTAGAACATAGCTTTAGGCCTGGGGAAACGAAACGGCGGGGATGATTTCACTTTGTATGTTTGGTGGAGAGGTTGGGCATTAATGACTGCTGATTTTCTGTTTGGGCCTTGAGCGCCAGATATTGTGAGAGGTTCTACCATTCATTATAGGATGGGCATAGCTTCTCTACAAAATCTGTAGAGATCCAGATTCAGGTTTCTGTTAATGATTAGTACAATTAGGAAAATCTCATCATTGCTTTAATTGACTTAAAAAGGTCCTCTTTTAACCTTGACTACCACAGGGACATAAAAGCACAGTCCATATACCATCTACCTAAGTTCCACTTAAATAATCCGTAATTCCTAAGGTTTCTTTATTCTCTTTTTAAACTATTTTATCTTTCAATTAATATGTGGACTTTTTCCTTCTTGAGTTCTTTAATCTAATAGGCTCATATTTTGACCACTCTTGATTCCCCATTGCCTGTGAATTCATGTGCACATTATTAAGTATGGATTATAAAGAAGTTGAGGTTTGTAGGCTCATAATTTTGGAAGAATATTTTGTTAAACTTCCTATATAAAATGAAAGTCTTCAAAGAATTACGTTTGACATTTGTTTTTATTTGCATTGGCATTTCATTTCATTGCTGCATGTTTAGGATTTCTATAGCCTCTAAAGACTGCCTTTTCTAGTTCTGATACTTTCTTCATTTTTATCACCTGAAGCAGCTACTGCATTAGCCATCTCTGAATACCCAACAGTTCCTTATGAAATCAGCCATCAAAGTTTATTTACTATACAGAAGTATAACAACTGTCAGCTATTTACCATCAAAAAATTTTCAGCTTTTTTGTCACACAGTTTATTTTTGTTAATATTTTAAAGAAACGTCTGTATTTATTGGCTTTGCTATTGTTTAAATAAGACTGCATGCTGTTCATAGCATAATGGTATTTATACACTTTTCAAGATCTGTTTAGAGGACTTGAGTTTTGATTATTGGACATTTGTAAGCATTTGGAGGTGGAATCTAAAGAGACCAAAGTGATAGGAAGAGACAAGAAAGCTCTACTGCCAGTCATCTGTAGAGCAGATTTTGTAAGCACATGACAGGCTAAAAGGCCTAGCAGGACATACAAATGTTGCCATGAATTTCACCTAGGAAGGGAGATTAGGCTAGAGGGCAAGCATGGTTAAGTATAACTTACTTGTACATATGTTGAACATACAATACTTTGTCTCTAGCAAATTAGAATTAGTATATTTTCATCTTAAATATAAAGTCATTTTATGCATGTTTGTATGTATTAACAGATCCTTTTTCTTTTTTACAAAATAGAGAGCTGTAGTGCACATGGATGAACGTCGAGAAGAGCAAATTGTGCAGCTGCTGAATTCAGTCCAAGCTAAGACTGACAAAGATTCAGAAGCGCAGATATCCTGGTTTGCTCCTGAGGATCATGGGTAAAATAAAAATATTCTCATAAAGAGTAGCAAAGAGTAAAACACAGGTGTTGTGACATTGCCTAAACAAAAAACACAAAACAACAGTAACAAAACCAAAAAACACCCAAAAATTACTCTCCTCATTCTCTTCATTAATTGAATTTAGTCTTCTGAAATCCTTTTTAGTGTTGAGCAAATAGATTTGAAGAAAATAATAATAATTTTATTTTTTTGAGAAAGGATTTCTCTGTGCAGTCTTGGTTGTCTTAGAAATAACTCTGTTGTAGACCAGGGTGGTCTTGAATCCAGAGATTGCTTGTCTCTTTCTCCCGAGTTCTGGGATTAAGGGTGTGTACCATCTCGCCCAGCACTAAGAAAGACAACTTTCAATAGCATGTTCCCTAAATGTCAGGAGTGGGTATTCTGTGTAAGATATTGATATTTGTACTCTTTACCTGTCATCTTCTCTTTCCAACATTCTTCCATGGGGCAAGTCTCCATAAAGTTAAATTGCTGCAGTTTCAGAAGGTTGGAAAACCTTATATATATTAAAGTGTTTGGGGGCTGTGTAATGCAGCTTACCATTTACATCTCACCAAAGGGCAGCAGACAGCAACACAGCTAAAATAAACCAAATGCTTGAAAATCAGGAAAAGCAAAACAGCTGAAATGGCTGCAAGAAATGAGTGACTATTGTGTGGATTTTAATTTCTTAAAGTCCTCAGGGAATAAATTACCTGATAATATGCATTTAAAAGGACAGAAAAGTTTGAATGCAGTATAGGAATCTAAGCATATTTCGTGAGTGCACTGTAGTGCTCTCGGTGTTGGAGATTTTGAAGTATTTAAAGAATGATGTTTTGTTCCAAGTCCTGAGCAGCTCTTCATCTACTTTTTTCTCTCTCTCTATTTTGTGATTATAGGTATGGTACTGAAGTTTCTTCAGAGAAAAAAATAAACTCAGAGAAGAAACTTGACAACCAGGAAAAGAAATTGCTAAACCAAGAAAAAAAGACATTTAGGATCACAGACAAATCATATATTGACCGAGATTCTGAGTATTTATTGCAAGAAAATGAGCCAAACCTAAGCTTAGATCAACATTTACTGGAAGATTTACAAAGGAAAAAAACTGACCCTCGATATATAGAGATGCAGGTAATGTGAAGCAAATTGTAGAAAATCACTCATTCTTGTCCGTCCCTGAAAAGAAGTGGGTTTGTGGTTGAAGAACTGTTCAATCTAGATGAATGAGATTCTAAAATCAAGATTTCTCCGTGGGAAGACTTTCTTTGTTGTAGAGAAATGTAGACTGGAAAGTCCATACAGCCTATATAGTGTATCTTACTGACAGGCAGATGCTTGCTAATGTCATTGGGAACAGTTTTCTAGTCGAGTTTCGTGAGAATTCATGAGTTCAGACAGGTAAATTGTCAGAATTATGACGTTTCTTCCAGTTCAGGCTTCCTTTCTCTTAACAGATGATAAAATTAAAAATTTCAAAAGCTAGGTGATTCATTTTGTGTTTACCAACATTTCAGTATGCTGCTGCATCAAGGACTAAAGTTTTATGAATTACCCAAGAACTACCTGTCTTGACAGATAAGCTGTTTAAAGTCCCCCTCCAGTTAAAATGTAAAATTGTATAATTTCTGTGTGTTTTAGATATTAGATGTGATAGAGTCTTCAAATGTGCAGAAATACATATTTAGGGGAATATCTGGTTTTCTGGAGTTCGTATCTTGTAAATATATAGTGCTACTTTTGAGCAGGCACACTACTGAATCTTTGAGAAAGGTTTAACCTATTGGTCAGTTTGATCAAGGTTGAATTTTCTCTTGTAGATTAGCTAAAATTGACCAGGGTCCAAATTATATAGCTCTTTAATGACCACAAGAAGCAATACGATTTGGACGCTGGTGAGTGAGACGTAATGAGGTCAGTTAATTTAGAATCTTTAGACTGGGAGAACTTTTATGTTATGAAGAGTTGGTTACTGTCTCTTTGCACAAAATTCAGATGGGTAGATAGATGCTCTAGCATTAAAAAAAAAAAATCTTCCTTTTTCCCAGTCACTGATAAATGCTTCATTTCTATTAAAATTTAGGCATATTTACAATTCAATTTTTTGTTGGCGTGAGTGTGGGTGTGTGCGTGTGGAGGCCAGAAGTATCAGTCCTTAGAAATCACCCACCTGGGATGTTTTGTTTTTGAGACAGAGTCTCTGTACCTCTGCCTAGCCTTGAACTCCCAGAAGTCTGCTTGTTTCTTCCTCTCCAGTGTTAAGATTAAAGAAGTATCACCATGTCTGGCCCCTCCTTGGGCTTTTTGAGAACTGGTCTCCCGCTCTTCTGGAGCTCAGCAAGTAAGCTAGGTTGGCTGGCCAGAAGCCCTAGTGTCTGCCTATTGACTTTCCTAATGCTAGCATACCATACCTGTTCTTGTTTCACATGTAAGTGTCTGTTTGCTATTTCAGAGAGAAGAGGGAGGTGTTATGGCAGCAGCCGTGGGGCAGAGGTGGGGGTGGTTACTGTGCTTGTGAGTGCAGGCGCCCATGGAGGCTAAAAGAGGGCATTGTCTTCTCTTGAGCCAGAGTGACAGGTGGTAGGCAGTCAACAACCTCGGTGCTTAAAACTGAATTCAGGTCAGGTCCTCTGGAGGACCAGGACTGTTTCTTAATGGCTGAGCCATCTTTCAACCTTTACCCCTAAAATGCAGTTTAATCCTCCTTGGTAATACACAATATTTCTCCCTCTCCCCTTTCTCCTGGGCATGCATATATTTGTGTGAGTGTGTGTATGTGTTGAGACGGGGGGGAGATGGGTGTGTACTTATAGAGAACAGATGTTGATGTTGGATGTTGGGTATCTTCTACCTTAATTTCTGAGACAGGGTCTCTAACTGAACCTGAACCTCATTTACAAAAAGGGAATATGTATTATAACTTGAAAAGCAACAATAAAAATAATAGCTTATACATTAAGATGGCTGTATTTGATGATATGTATATTAACATTTTTTGATATTATGAAATAATTTAAAAGTCATAAAAGAAATTTGTATGAAGGCTCACTTTAATTCATCACAGTGACTGTCTTGTTTGTGTTACTGGGAAAAAAGCAAAAACCATACCATAAGTGTGGTAATAATGTCCTGGATTAGCTAGAATTGTTCTTAATTTTTATTCTGAATATTAGTTTTTAAGTTAAGAGTTATTTTTGTTTTTTAATAAGAAAGTTGTTCAAACTATCTCGTGTTCTATGCTGCTGCTGATTTTATCTAATTAGTATAAATTCTAGTACTTCTTAGTATATGGGTATAGAGTTCCAGAATTATTTCTAAAATTCACAAGAAGTTGTTAACATCAATCAAATAATTTGCTCTTTTTATTATTCTGTTTGTTATCTGCCAAGCTGTATGTCTGACAAAAAGCTATCTGTGTCAAAAATTATTGTTTGTATATAAAAATGATTTTCAGTGAGATCTGTGGCAAACCTGATGAAGTTATACAGGCTTTGGTGCCCAGAAATTAACAGAAACTTACAGTCCTGAAATGAAGTACTAAATTTCCTCTTTAAGCTAAAGGCACTTGCCCAGAAATCATCATTGGCTCTGTTCTGGTGCCTGTTGCATTAGGAAATGGTACATGAGTGAGTAGGGAAAAGAATGACATAGAAGTAGTCTGTGGTGACCACACAGAATAGAAGTAGGTAGGCAGCTTTTTCCTTCTAACCTTGAAGAATGTACTTCTGCTTAAGTCATGGTATTTCACAAATGCACTATAAAAGAGGAAAATACTCTTGCTCTATTATATTTAGATAAGATACGTTTATTCTGAGAATGATTTTTTATTTTAATTTCAGCGTTTCAGAAAAAAGCTGCCTTCATATGGAATGCAGAAGGTAAAAAATTCTTTCTACTGTTTAATTTGATTTGCACAAAAGTTAACTACATTTTTAAAAAAAGAAAAAAAAAACCTTCTTCATTGACAAGAAATACAACTTGGTGAGCCTTCTTCCATAGAGAAGTTAACTGCATGCTTTGGTGCTCTTGAAAGGTAAAAAAGAACCAAAAAAAAAAAAAAAGATTATGAAGTAGTTTTCTAATTTTTTGTCCAAAATCTTTGGAGTTTAAAAAGTAGAATTTCCATATGTATCTCTGGAAGATTATGTTGCTCTTAATGCAAAACCAAGCTCTTGAGTTACA
The DNA here is from genome assembly GCF_000001635.26 of Mus musculus. Lineage (NCBI taxonomy): Eukaryota > Metazoa > Chordata > Mammalia > Rodentia > Muridae > Mus > Mus musculus. Next base: position 62,497,785 of record NC_000069.6, on the reverse strand, counting down.
ATTGAGGTACTGCCAAGAATAGTGTTATAATGGACTGGTTGAATTTCATCACACAGGCCTGCAAAGAAGAGCATAGTTTTTTCTCTGGCTCTGCCCTTCCAGTCCAATTTATTTATTTATTTTTTCTTCTTTGATTTTCATAGCATTTATAACTACTTGCCATCTCTGTCTGCTCCCCTTCTAGTCCAACATAAACTCTTGAGGTCAGAGTCTGTGCCTGCCATTGCACTGGCATCCAGAACCTGTTGAATGAATGAGTTATGGTCCACTTCTGAGCATAGTCCCTTCGTATCTGTGGGGATTTGTTCTGGCCCCTTTGAAATATAGGACTGCAGAACAAACCTGTATCCACTCAGATGTTCGAGTACTTTATATGAAATGGTATCTTATTTTCCTATAAGCTACATGTGTTCTTCTATATAATTTAAATCATCTCTTGATGACTTAATGTCTCTAATAATACGTGTAAATGCTATATAATTATGCACTGTATTGCTAAGGAAATTTTGACACGTTCAGTGTAGTTATAATTGCTTCTTCAAAAGCTTTAGTTCTGCAAATGCAGAAGCCATGGGTTTTGAGGAACAAACATTTACCAGCTGTGTTGTTTAAACTGGAAACTTGTTCTCATGATATATGTTGCTAGACTAGATAGTTATAATTTAAATATAAGTTTTATATTATAATATATAACATTCTTGAAGTAACGTGATGGTTTTATTTAAGTAGTAAATTGTTAGTATGAAGAATATTAGTGTGTATCGAAAATGTTAAAATAGTTATTTCCTCCAAGAGTTACCTAGATACCTGATTTACTTTTCTGAATGGAATCTTAAATACTTTTTCAATATGTGCTGTTCTTCACTCGTGTTCTCTTTTGAACTAGGAGCTGGTAAATCTAATCAATAACCATCAGGTGACAGTAATAAGTGGTGAAACTGGTTGTGGCAAAACCACTCAGGTTACGCAGTTCATCTTGGATAACTACATCGAAAGAGGAAAAGGGTCTGCCTGCAGAATAGTGTGTACTCAGCCGAGAAGAATTAGTGCCATTTCAGTAAGTAGGCTCTAGCTTGTGAAAGTTCTTTCTCCTTTGGGTAACTTTCATTGAGCTGAACTGGTTTTTAAGGTTTGCAGTGGTTCTTTATTCGGCTTAAGATTTGTCCCTATGAGAGCAAGTGCTTAATTGGCAAATATTTGATAATAAATACAAAAAAAGTAGAGATTTCTCTTGAATACTTGCAAACTCAAGTTAAAGTAATTCCAGTACAAATCTAAAAAATGAAAGCCAACAAATGTTTAAAGAATTGATTCGCAAACAACTTCTTCTCCATGAAATGCTTTAACTTCTGCCACTAGGCTTACTCCTTGTTCTTTTCATGGTCTGTGCCTTCCTTCAGTGTCTGAGTACATGGGGACATGAATACTAGTGACAATAGGAAGCTGTATTTTCCATTTGAAGCTGTATTTCTATAGGCAGTGAGAGTTTGGTTTTGTTTTGTTTTGTTTTGTTTTAAGCATTCTTTTCTGCATGTATGCCTCCATGCTAGAAGAGAGCATCAGATCTCATTATAGATGATTGTGGGCCACGATGTGGTTGCAGGTAATTGAACTCAGGACCTCTGGAAGAGCAGCCAGTATCTGATCAGCCCAAAGTGAGTTTTAATGAAGCTCTTCTGAGGAAGCTTAGGCTGAGTGATTTAGCATAGATAATGTCAGTCCAGATTTGCAGAAGTGATACAAGTTAGCAATGATTATTATTAAATTTCATTTCCCATTTTGTATTTGATAGCCATTACTTTTGAAAACAACTGACCAAAGACTAGGAGTTAAATATCAGTCTCTACTACAAATAAAAAAGAACAATAAATAGAGTAAATTAGAAATTATCAATATGTACTTATTTTCAAGTTATAGTTTTTGTTTGGACTATCGTCTCCCAACTATAGAGAGTCAAAAAGAAAATAGTTAATGAGAGAATCTCATGAAAGATGTTTGAAAATAGTGATACCACGAGAGCTTGGACTTGAGGGTCTTTATGAAGATGAATGAGAAGTAAGCAAAAGAAGCTGGTAGTGTGTCATGCTCAGAGCACCGCTCAGCTTCAGGTACCTCAGACTTTAGTATTTCTAGTTTCTAAACTCATCTGAAGGGCAACTACTTTTTTAACAACCCCCAATTTTCATGACAGTTAAGTACATTTATCTAAAGGAATTTGCTTTTTAATACAACTGTGTTTTATTTAAAGGTCGCTGAGAGAGTGGCCACAGAAAGGGCAGAGTCTTGTGGCAATGGTAATAGTACTGGATACCAGATTCGTCTTCAAAGGTAAACACTGTTCATTTCAGGTCATTCATTGTATATACGTAGATAGATGTTAGTGTAGCTTTGAATCAGGAGATTTTTCGTCCTCCTCTTTTATGTTGGTTCTTATTATTAACATTAATATATACTTTACATGTATTAAATTATATTTATTTGTGTGTGCACATGTGTGTATATACTACAGAAGGAGGGAGGTGGGGGGATGAGTAAGGGGACAAACTGCAGGAGTCAGTTCTCTTTACCACATGATTCTTGGGGATTAAACTAGGTTCATAGGCTTGACGCCAGTCAGGCATCTCAGCATACCCTTGGATAAGTTTTTGAAAGACAAGCCAGCGGGGTTTATTGAGAAGTAAAGAATAGTTCCCTGCATGGTTTTGCTACAAAATGAGTTCCCCTAGAATTAGTGTTTAAAGCAGTTTTAATATTAGTTGGCATGTTATCATAAGTTCATCTTTGAATCCAAAAGGTATCGTTTTTTAAAATGAGCTTTTAACAGTAAGGAAGATTAGAAATAATATTTTAGTAGCATTAGTAGATCCATTTAGTGGATCATTATTTCTGTCAAATGAACTGCTGTCTTGTACATTTTGATACTACTTAATCTACCCTTTGATAGAATTTATTAATATTTGCATCATTAGCCATTATCAACCTTTTTTTGTTTGTTTTTTGTTTTTTTTTGGGGGGGGGGGTTCAAGACAGGGTTGATTATCAATCTTTAATAAACTTATTTGATCCTTGCTCCTTTCCTGGAGTTCAAGTTGCTTGCTCCATTTCAATGAGCAGAATTAGAGTTCTGCTTACCAAACCAGAAGTTTAGGCCCATCAATTCATTCAGTCTTTGAATGATAAAGGTTATGCATGTCAAAAGAAATAATCTTAGCATCAAAGTAGTCTTAAGGCTAGTATCTTCTATTATTGTGGTAAATGGTTTCATAAATAAAAATTACTTACAAAGATTTCTTATCAAACTTCTGTGGAACTCTACTTTTTAAGAAAACCACACCAAGAATCAATAAATTGTGTCTTCTATTCACAGTCGGTTGCCAAGGAAACAAGGTTCTATCTTATACTGCACAACAGGAATCATTCTTCAGTGGCTCCAGTCCGACTCGTGAGTATGTTTCAGTGAAGAGATAAAATTCTAGCAATGAACTGCGTAGGGTAGCTTATGTTTGTAACCCCAGCACTTGAGAGGTGAAGGTAGGCGGGATCAGGAACCCAGTCCAGCCCTGTCTACATGACACTCTTCCTCCTCATCCCCCACAGTTATAGAAACAAGCGCTACATAGGTATCCAAACACGCAATTTTTGTTTGTTTGATTGGTTGGTTTTGTTTTCTGTTTGTTTTTTTTTTTCCCCCCGGGGACATGTTTCCCTCTGTAGACCATCAGGCTGACATTGAACTCAGAGTTCTGCCTACCTCTGCCTCCTGAGTGCTGGGATTAAAAATGTACCACCACTGTCCAGCCAAAGATGTAACTATTAAACAGGACTGTGTTGTTAATAATGGTGGTTTTCAATTTTATACTAAAATGTAAATTTCACACTTGTCTTCTAGACGTTTGTCCAGTGTTAGTCATATTGTACTTGATGAAATTCATGAAAGGAATCTACAGTCGGATGTTTTAATGACTGTTATTAAAGATCTTCTCCATTTTCGATCTGATCTCAAAGTAATATTGATGAGTGCAACTTTGAATGCTGAGAAATTTTCAGAATATTTTGGTGAGTAAAGTTTGGTATGTTAGAAGAGGTATCAAAAGCCAAAAAGTTTAACTTTAAAACAAAAATATCTGCATAATACTAGGTATAATAAAATTGAATGTTTACTAATATATTATATCTTACCTCTGTATTCTAGTTTCCTAGATGACTAAGCCTGCTTTTTAAGTGGTAGTAACATCACTTCTCTCCCAATAACCTGTTTCTTGGTGCTGTCAGACAAGGAGCTGACATCAATGAGTCAAACCCCAGGACTAAATTGTTCTACCCTTTTTTACGTACAATGAGTCTTCTGTAGCATTGATGTACTGTTATAGGCTAAGCTGACAGTTTGCTAATGATAACATCAGTGTCCGCTTAGTCCAGGTAGTAGTTAGCTGTCTCTATTCACCATGTCTAACAGCTTGCCTATAGATACAGCTTCAGTTTTGCACATGAAGATGTAGCCTCTGAACTGTTAAAATAACTTATCTGAGGTTGTGTAATTAACAGGGGTGAACATTACATCATTAACAGAGATTCTGAAATTAGATCAGAATACTTGGAAATGTAAATTCTGTAGAATTTTTCCTCAGTGTCTTTCCTCCCAATAGTAATAGAAATATTTGGAGGGAAAGACAGCAGTTGTGTTGTGGTATCAGCATATTTCATTGTATTTTCAGTTTGTAATAATGCCTATAAAATACATATAAGTTTTATTATTCATAGCATTATGATTCATTGGATCAGGTATTATGCCTTTCTGATTGTTAGTAAGGTTGATATGAAGAAGTCAGTTTTATTAAGTGAGATACAGATCAGATAGTGGGCAGGTCTGTTGACCTCTGGTACTGCTTAGCATTTGATTATTGTGTGCTTGATGTGCGTGTTGAGAGAGACAAACGGAATTTCACTGACAGGACTGAGCTAACATGTTAATGAGCTTACGGTGGAAACAGTTTCGTTCCTGTTTTAACTTCCTGCCAGCCTCCACTCAGGGTGCCACAAAGAATAGTGCTCTTTCTCTAGATTGTTGGTAAGGAGGAGCTCGTCATTGCATAATCTTGGATAATAAACGTTTAATGTAGAGTTCAACATAAAATGGCTGTTTAATCTTTAGTGCTATTGTGTATAACTGTGAACACTGTATACAGTTTATAGAAGTAAAATGTTAACTATTAAAACTAAACTTTTTAAGTCATAGAGAAGTAGTGTGGAACTGTTTCTTCGGTTAAGAGTATTTTGCTGGCTTACAGTGTATTGAATTTTAATTTTGAATGTTGTCTATAAAGTCATGGGTCTGTCTTGTCTTCCATTTTAGGTAACTGTCCAATGATACATATACCCGGGTTTACTTTTCCAGTTGTGGAATATCTTTTGGAAGATATCATTGAAAAAATAAGGTAAACAATAGGCAGCAAAATCAGTTAAAAAGCTCTAATGTATTGTCTTCTCATGATACGTTTATCTTTATAGCTCACCATTGGTCATAAATCCATTCATTATGGAGCTCTAAACTTTAACTAGGAGCATTTCCATAGAGAGTGAAGAGGTTTCAAGCTAAAATCATTATCTTATGTGTGATTTCTGCCAGTTTTCCACCAGCACAAATAGAACGTTTTTTCCAAATAATTAATGCTTAATAATAGTCTTCTACCTAGTTTTCTGGATTGTAAATTTAAAAGGGCAGTCTTTACCAAGTGCTACGGCCAGTGGCTTACTTCCTGTGCTTATGCCACATTTTGTAGCTACTCCCTGACACACACAGCTTCTCTGAGCTATGAGGTATATCCTGTACGTCTTCTCATTCTTCTGTACGAGTGGTTCTGACCATCAGCTCTATTGGAAGGGCTCTTGGTCTGGATAATAGGCTACTTGGTACTTTGTCTTCACAAATCTCATCATGTGAATTTCTCTTCCCCAAGTGAGATCCCTGCATATGAAACTTTGCTAACAAATAGTTTGAGTAGGTTGTGTACCATAGTGCCTCAGCCAGTGCACTTTTTATTGCCTCTCAGCACTGGCTGAGAACCAGAACCTGCCTCTAGCGGCCAGCAGCATCCTCTAGCAAGCGGAACAAAATTGTATCTGTTCATTAGTGGCAAAAGGTTAGGAAAGCAACAGGCCCCTGATGCTTAGTCATCAGCATCCAGCTTCTCATTTCCTTGTGATGTATCCTATAGTTTATCAAATATGCTATTCCTAATAGCACAAACTGAAAATACAATTAAATATGCCGATACCACAACACAACTGCTGTCTTTCCCTACAAATATTTCTATTACTATTGGGAGGAAAGACACTGAGGAAAAATTCTACAGAATTTTCTTTTCCAAGTATTCTAATCTAATTTCAGAATCTCTGTTAATGATGTAATGTTCACCCCTGTTAATTATACAACCTCAGATAAGTTATTTTAACAGTTCAGAGGCTACATCCTCATGTGCAACACTGAAGCTGTATCTATAGGCAAGCTGTTAGACATGGTGAATAGAGACAGCTAACTACTACCTGGACTAAGCAGACACTGATGTTACCTGGACACAGTTAAGACTCTTTCTTCATGTCTTTCTATATGTGTACATGCTTTTTCTTCCAGGTTCCCTGTGACACCTTCTTTGTAAATTCCTCCCATCTCCCCCTTTTTGTATTATAGGACTTGTTGACACTCTCATGATTGTAGTGTATCTTTGTCTCTTGCACAAGACTTTTTAAGTTTTTAAAGTTAAAGATTTTGGCTTACTCATTTTGGTTACTTGTACATTCTTATGCCTAGACTATAATGAATGAATGAATAACTTAATATGTGCAGAAACATTTGTAGCATTTTTGAAGACTTTATTATTTAAAATTAAAATTGATATCAGAAAGAATCTACAATTTATTTTACATGGGGAGAAGTCAGCTGAATTTTGGTTAGATGTCTGCTTAACATACATTAAAATTCACATGGAGCTACCTTGGAACATTTTAGAAAAAGGAAAGACTTGGTATATGTATACCTTTAAATTTGTCTTGATAAGGGGTAAAGCTGTTACATAAAGTTTGGGTAAGTGAGTGAGTGAAAAATGAGATGCCATGTCATGAGGAGATTTGAAATGAGATGCAGCCATGAAAGTGGGCAGCAAGGAGAGGGGAGTGTATTTCAGAGAGGAAGGGACTTCTAAAGGAGGTAGTACACAGAGGTCTTGGTTTTATAGTCTGGCCATAAACTTTTATGCACTTAAGTCCTCTTTGAGCTGTTCTCTCTTCTTTTTATCATGCTATACTTACAGTTCCTTTGTAAGAGATTATACACAACAGCTTGGTATGTGACGGTAAATGATGGAGTATCAGCAATCTACATTTCATAATGATTGCCTCCTTAAATTTGCAGGAACTGTTAGAAAGGGGTCTGATGCAAAAGAAAGTGTCACCCTCCAGCTTCAGGAGTAGGGAGGGTGCAGGAGGATGATCTTTTGGGTAGAGATTTTTTTTTGTCAGTCAGAGATAGCTCCTTCCTTGAGAAGGCAGCAGCACAGCAGGAAGTAGGAGGACAGAGACACTGGCTAGATGACTAGTAGGACAGAACATGGAGAGTTGTGACTGAGTGGCTGAGAAGTAGGTGAAGGATACTTCTGAGTGTTTGAAGTCACTGGGAAGGAACGAGCTTTGTACTTAAACTTCTAATTGCATCTCAGTCTGTCTCACATTGCTGAACCTCAGGTTGGTGCCTTTATATGTAGTAAAGACTTAGGGAGACCCTGGCCAATGGTACCAAATAGGAAAGGTGATTTCCACATTTTGGTGTTTGCTATATACCAGGCACTTTATCACTTTTTTTTTAAAAAAATTCTCATGGTAATAATAGGTTAAGAGTATGAACTGCACAAATCTGATTAAAGCCTGGAAGATCAATGCCTTCTAAAAGACCACAACTAGTCAGTGCCAGAGCAGGGAGAGGCATCGCTTCCATCTGACTCCACTCATCCTCCTCATTCCATCTGAATGTTGTCCTCTGAACCCTATTGGGGGGGGGGGGGTCAAAGACTAGCTTCAGCTTTCCTTTGCCCTTTCTTACCCTCTGCCTTTCAAGAGCTCATAGTGCAAGTGAATAATTCCTGGACACGTGGACTTCCTTTGTCTCTAACGTCCGCTATAGATCTATGGAGTCACTATAGCACTAGGCAGAACACATACAACTTAAATGCTAATCCCAGATCTCCCCTAACCTGTAACTGTGACAGCAGAACCGTGCAGTTGCTAGCATGGATCTGATACTCGTGGAGTTATTAATTTAAATCCTTGGAATTCAGGAATTACTTTATATGCTTCACAGGGGATTCCTATATATAATTTGGTTTGGAAAATCTTTCAAAGTTTATTAAGCAGTCATTAAGTCTTATTGGACCTTCTCATAACTAAAAACTTTTATTTTGGAGCAAACTTAAAATTGAAGCTAAAAGTCAACTGAGAAATCATTTTTCGTTGAGATTATTAAGATGGCATATAGTCTTATGGTCTTCAGCAGGGAATACTTTTTATCCTAAATGAGAAGTTTCAGGTATTAACAATTAACATCTTAAATTAATATTTTGAGCAACATTCTCTAAAAAATATAGTGAAAATATTCTTTAGAATCTGGTTTCAAGTAATCAGTGTAAGAAAACTCAGGCATACTTAAAAGCTATAATGTTTCAAATGTGGGGAAATGTATAATAATCTTTTTATTTTAGATATGTTCCAGACCAAAAAGAACATAGATCCCAGTTCAAGAGGGGTTTCATGCAGGGTCATGTAAATAGACAAGAAAAAGAAGAAAAAGAGGCCATCTATAAGGAACGCTGGCCAGCGTATATAAAGGAACTGCGGACAAGGTAAGTCTGTTTGAGGTATGCACACAGTGGCTGAAGCAAGTAGGACTCTTCTGATAAGAGTGTACTTGAGCCGAGCGAATCTCATTCTACCTATGCTGCTGTGCTGACGTACCTGCTGTTGTTTGTCTTAATTGTCTCTTCTCTGGAGACGTTTGCTCTTATGCAGACTGACTTAACTTTAAGGTTTACTTTTGCGTAACTCATGGAAAACAGCATGCATTTCATGACTTTCTGTGTCATTTTGGTGTAGATACTCTGCAAGTACCGTAGATGTTTTGCAAATGATGGATGATGATAAAGTTGATCTGAATTTGATTGCTGCCCTTATTCGATACATTGTTTTGGAAGAAGAGGTTAGTTTTTTAGTTTTTCTTCAAGTAATTTTAAATTTTATTATGCATCAAACAAAGCAATAAAAAACTCATTTTCCTAAATGCTTTTTAAAAAGTGGACTAGAAGAAAATCTCAAAATAACATTTAGGCATTTAGCCCATTTAAAGAAAAGATTAAACAAATATCTCTAAATTGTAGGTCTATGTTTTTTTAAAAGGTTGGGTATTCACTTAAATAGTAACTAAAATTCAGAGCTACTCTAATTTTAACGAGAATTTAAGTGTGCATGGAATTGTTAGTGTGGTTATTGATTTGATTTCCTTATCTGTAATTTCCTGCTTATATAGGATGGTGCAATATTGGTCTTTCTACCAGGCTGGGACAATATCAGTACTTTGCATGATCTCTTGATGTCACAAGTGATGTTTAAATCAGGTATTGCATAAATGTCTTATACTATATGATACCAAGACTGACTTTAGAATTCATGTAGTCTGTGGAATCCACTCCTCTCCCCTTGTCTGATTGAAGAAGTTGTTACTTATGTGTCTTCATCAGTGTAGGATTTTGTTCACTGAAGTCCATTTCGCTTTTTTCTTTAAGAAATTGAATGTTTTCTAAAAGCTCTGAGCTATAAGATGGGATGTATATTGTGAAACTTCTCAGTTTTATGAAAGTATCGTTTTACTGCTTCTTTAAACTTGCCTAACAAAATTGAACTTTAAAGTTAAAATATTGGTATTTAGGGGCTTTCAATCTTTCCCCCCTCTCATAGGAGGTTTTATTAATGGTTAGGATGAAGTTAATGGCCTTTTATGAATGTGATTTTTGATAGACAACTCCCACCATAGAGAATTTTAAGAATTTGTACAGGGACTGGAGATGAGGCTCAATGATTACTGCTCTTCCTGAGGATCTGAGTTCAAGTCATACCACTCCTCATTCTATTTGAATGTTGTCCTCTGAACCCTGTCGTGGGGGGGGGGGGGGTGTCAAAGACTAGCTTCAGCTTCCCTTTGCCCTTTCTTACCCTCTGCCTTTCAAGAGCTCATAGTGCAAGTGAATAATTCCTGGACACGTGGACTTCCTTTGTCTCTAACGTCCGCAATAGCACTATGGAGTCACTATAGCACTAGGCAGAACACATAGGCAGTTCTTATAACTCCAGTTCAGGGCATCTAGTTCAGTCTTCTGACTGTCACAGGCTCCCATACACATAGCATATAGACACAGAAAGACACACACATATTAATAGAAAAAATGCTTTTAATCTTGAAAAGAATTAGTAAGCAAATGTTTATCAATATAAAATAGATCAACAAAGTAAAATGTCAACGGTCACATTAGAGTACTCAAAACAATTGTAGTAAAACTTGGTTTTACTGTATGTAGAAGTATAAGTTAAAAACTATGTGATTCAGCAGCTGAATTTATTATTCCATACATGTGCTATATATGTTTTATGGGGCTTTAATTTAATTTAATTTTTTAAATTTCAGATAAGTTTCTCATTATACCTTTACATTCACTGATGCCTACCGTCAACCAGACACAGGTATGTTGTTAAATTTGTTTTCAGTCTTTCAGATTGAGACAAATTTTACACTTAAGATTGTAAGAGCCAAAGGAATTGAAAGTTTGATGTGAGTTCTCATCTCCTAGAAATGTCAGAGAAGCAACATGCATGAAATCTCATCAACATGGCTTTTTTTTTTAATTAAAATGTAATTATATTGTTTTACCCCCTTCCCTATTCTCCCTCCAACTCTACCTATGCACTACCCCTTACTCTTTTAAATTCATGTTCTCTATTTCTTTAATGAGGTTGTTAGTGGGATGTGTGTGTATGCACACATGCATACATTCTTAAATGTATAAATATTTCCTGATGAGTCTGTAAAATGTTGCTTAAATATATGTAATTATTAGGGCTTGTCACCTGGTATTGTTTAACCAAATGGTATGCTTTGCCCAAAGAAAGACTATTTCTCCTTATCTCAGCATTCCCTAAGTGCCTGTATTTCACTGTCTAGGGTTGAGGCCTTGAAGGCTTTCCCTTTTCATTGTTAGCATGTCCAATGATGAGGTCCTTGATCAGTTCTTTTGTAGGCAGCCATGTTGATGAGATTTCATCGGTGTTGTTTCTCTGACATTCGAGGAGATGAGAACTTACATCAAGCTTTCCATTCCTTTGGCTCTTACAATCTTTCTGCCCAATCTTCTGCTATGATCTCTGAGCCTTAGGTGCAGGGGTTGTGTTGTAGATATAAAAGTTGGGTTGCTAAGAACCTGGTGTTCGGGTTTTTATTAAATAGTCTATGCCTCTGAGAGGATTGACATCTTACATGGTAAAATTTCAGTTAAAGTACACACACACACACACACACACACACACACACACACACATTTCCCTCACAGGCTTATTTACCTTTAAAGAAACTTTAAAATAGTGACCCATGTTTAAAATACTTTATAAAGAGCACTTCTTTGGAGAATGTGTAAAGCCATAATTTACTAGAGAATTAATCTTGTTAGTGTTAAGAAAGTATAGAGAAATGGTTTCTTCAGTAACTTGTTTAAGTTTCCTGAATCAAAGAAAAAGTTTATAAATACCACTAAAAAACTCAAGCTAGAAATTAGCTGTGACATAGTATATGCTGGTGTTTGAGATTTTGATTTATTACATTGGCATATTAACAGGAGATTTCCTATTTTATTAGTAATGTATTACAACTGTTTTGACGTGTCAAATTCAGGATTTTATTAATGGGAATGATAATTTTTGATATAACACTATCTTCAGACCCTTTCCTTCCAGTTTTCTATTCTTTTTTTTTAATAAGAAAATAGCTCTGTCTCCTTCAGTTTGTTTGGTGATACTTTGATGGGGAGTCAGCCTGTTGATTAGACAAAAGTGTATCTAGTGTGGAGGTTCTTCTATCCTTGATACCCTAACCTAGTAGAGTACACATACATTTATGAGAGAGTATGTACCTACTACTTACGGATTGCTCTATTTTATAAATCAAGAATGGGTACTTCTTTTGGGTGTATGTATGCATTACAGCCAGTGGTGCTTAACTTCGATGGCATTGTTAGGGGTAGTGTTATTTGTAGGACTTGGCATTTGAAGAGTCTGTGTTACTCCAGTCTAATCTCAAGCTAGTCTACCATACTGCGGCACTTGACATCCATTCTGAGGGCAAGGTACCTGTCACATTGCTTCATAATTCTTTGTTGTTTGGCTTTGTAAATCTTGTCCACAGATTAAAGCTGTTTTCCTTTAATTTATGCTCACTAGCTTTTGTTAAAGATATGCTAAAAGTTCAAGTGACTTTGTTTTCCTCTTGTTTGTGATATACTTCTGATATCTGGGTTTGCCAAAGGAGGATTTCATCAAGTTGAAAATGTGTATGTTAATGATAGACCAGTGCACAAGATACATTATTAAAAAGCATAAATGCTAAAATGATCACTATCTCAACAAATAACATTGTAAAAGTATGTCAGAAATTAATATACTTTTGATGTATTTATTCTTACAGGTATTTAAAAAAACTCCTCCCGGTGTTCGGAAAATAGTAATTGCTACCAACATTGCAGAGACTAGGTAAAAACTATTTTAAATATCAGCTATTGGTGATTACATAAGTGTAGAGATCCATACATTATTAACATAGTTTAATCCTTATTCTCTGTAAAATAACTTTGAAATCTCTCCTTAGTCAAGGATGGTAAACATAAATTGTAGTTTTCTAAAGCTGTTCTACTGAGTTTAGTGTTCTTTTCAAAGTAGTCATTTAACAGGTTGTTTTTCAAAACTTCTCTAAAGAATCATGGGAACTGATATAGCGCTATTCTTTGTCTGTTCTCCAGTCAGGGATATTATTCTGTATAATTACATGCAGCCTTAAGCATTTCTAATGCTCTACTGGAGATATGTATAGCTAAGTTGCTGAAACAACTTATTTCCTAGAAGCTGCTGTTAAAGCATAGTTCCTTTAGGGCTTCAGAGGTGGTCATAAAATGCTGGCTGTGGTCAGATAAGAATGTGGCATGTGATCGAATCATTTTACTACTATGATACAAAGGAACACTGCCTATTGTCAGGTACTTGACTGATGTAAAATTGAAAAATGTGAGAAGAGTAGGCAAAGGCCTGAACTAATAAAATCCACTTCATCTGTTAAAAAAGTATCTTAAATAAATTTTTAAAAATCCATCTATAGAATTGGTATAGTTTTATCCCTTGATGTACTTTTTAATATTTTGTGTATCTTTTTCAAACAGCATCACCATAGATGATGTGGTTTATGTAATAGATGGAGGAAAAATTAAAGAAACACACTTTGACACACAGAACAACATCAGTACCATGTCTGCTGAGTGGGTTAGTAAAGCTAATGCCAAACAGAGGAAAGGGAGAGCTGGAAGGTAAGTAGGAAATGCTGTGCAGGGCCTTGAGAACATGCAGAAGAATACATGAGCAAATCTAGAAGTACTATTAGAAAAGGTATCTTGCATAATATATTGAACTCAACGCTTCGTTATTAGTATTTGATTTTTGTCATATAAAATGTATTTGTACCCTTTTTATACATTGATACAGTTATACTTCCTCCTAATTTTGTTCCCCTACTCAGATAGTTTCTCCCTCTTCCATGTAGCATATGCTGTAGTCTCTGTTTCCCATGCCTCCTGCATGTAGATTCCTTTCTTCTCACTCATCATCTCTTACATTTCCTGTAACTGTCGGCCTACCTGTCTATTCACCAACTGTCTAAGTCATCAGCAAGATTTGAGGTTGATTCTGCATGGGAGCGAACGTTTGCTCCTTATCTATTCATTAGTCTGATGGTGCATCGTGGCTCTTTGATGAAAGCAGCACTCCGTTGGCTAAGCCAGTGCCTCTCTTCTGTGCTGACCTGGATTCCTTTGCATGTACACATTGCTCATGCAATGTGAACTGCACGGTTGTCATGTGCTAGTTGTCTGCAGTTTTTTGAGAACCCTCCATATTGCTTTGCTTGGTAAGTATGCCAGTTTCCATTCCTACCAGCAGTGTCCTAAGTGCTCCTTTCCCACATCTTGTTTTTGGGCGTTAGCCATTATGAAGAGGAAAATGGAGCTCAGTGGAGTTTGAATTTGCTTTTTCCCATGCCTAACTACTATAACAACACATTGTAAAATAAGATTTGTACTTTTTTATGAAGAGGAAAATGGAGCTCAGTGGAGTTTGAATTTGCTTTTTCCCATGCCTAACTACTATAACAACACATTGTAAAATAAGATTTGTACTTTTTAAGGAAATTATCTGTTGAGTTTTTTTAATTTTATGAATCTGTTCTACAATGACCTAGTCTATAATTAAGCATTATTAGTTACATCACTTAGAGTTTGCTTCCATATCTGTTCTTAGTGATACTTAATGATCACACACAACTGTTTGTGTTAACTCCTCTCCTCAATGCTTTCTATACTTAATTCTCACTTCTCAGCGGGATAGGCAATTGCCTGCTTTTAGAGTAAGGAAATTAAGTTATAAGGAAACTACATTCAGTTCAGTTTAGTTTCTAGAGCTTTGTACATACCAGAGACAGTTGAATTCAAGCAGCCAACTGCACAGTCGGCATTTCTACTAACTGCCCTTATAAGCCATACTGATTCTCACCACTACTTCCCAGTAAAAACACAAGGGAATCATTTTCTCCATTGATATGGTAGTAAAATAAGAAATAAAAACATCTGTTTTAATGACAAGAACAGTATTTGTCTTGACCTTTACATATAGTTTTGCTTGCTGCTGCTTTTTTATGCACATCTACAGTATTTTATTTTAGTACAAAACAATGTCTAGTGTTGTTGAAGAATTTTTCCTTTACACCCCCCCCCCAAACAAAACCAGCATCTAGCACTAGTTTCCAGTTATTCCCAAAGAAATCTCCACCTCCAAGCTAAAAGCCTGCCCCGACACTTCACTTTTTAACAACCACCAATCAACAAGAAAGCAGAAATTAAATTTATGGTTTGGCTCCCAGCATCAGCTAGTTATATCAAAGGCCATAATGGCCCTGAGATCAAATGTGTATGTATATCCCTTTCTTGCCTCTATAAATACTTGTCTGAAACTGGGCTCCAGGTCCCCTCTGGTCTCCTGTGTCAGACTGTGGTATGGCCCAAGCTCAGATTCGTAATAAGGAGACCCTGATGTGATTACATCAAAATCAACTCCTTGATTGTCTTTTGGGGTTTGCCAATGCTTCCTTGACATAACATTATAGGTTAAAAAA
Source organism: Mus musculus (assembly GCF_000001635.26). Classification (NCBI taxonomy): domain Eukaryota; kingdom Metazoa; phylum Chordata; class Mammalia; order Rodentia; family Muridae; genus Mus; species Mus musculus. The sequence goes on along the minus strand of NC_000069.6, from coordinate 62,482,274 downwards.
AAATCACCAGTCTTACATACAGACTTATGTGAGGCAAGAAGAAGTAAAGGAAATGTTTTTGGTTGTTAGAGCATCTGTTTTAAATGTGTGCTCAATCTATATAGTTCGGGCTTGTTTGCTATAATGTTTATAGTTTGTCTCTGCTTAGTCTGATTTCAAGATAGCTTCTTATATTATGATATTGATACTTAACAAAGCCTGATTAGATTGATGCTTAATTTGGAAACCAGAAAACAAAACAAAACAAAACAGACAAACAAACAAAAAAAAACACTATACTATGTCTTCCCTTTGGGAAATACCATTAGTTTCTTTAGGTACTAGATAATGGTAAGTCTGTACACTAGAGAAATTTAGGTATTATATATTGAGCCTTTACAGACTTATGGCCAAATGTGTGTGTGTGTGTGTGTGTGTGTGTGTGTGTGTGTGTACATATGTACATATATGTCTATACATATATATGTATGCATATATACACACATATATACATATATATGAACGTATACATATATGTATATATGTATGCATATATGTATATATACATATATGTGTATATATGCATGCACATATACATATATGAATATATGTACACATGTATATACGTGTATATATGTATACATACATACATGTATATATATGTATGTATGAATGTATACAAATATACACATACTTGAAAGTTTTAGATCCTTTATTGCTACAATGGTCAGAGTCTGGAAATATTATTCTGTTCAGAAATGTATGACTTCTGTCATATCAATTGTAGCACAAGGTTGCAAACGTAAAATAATTTCCATTGTATTTCTTGTTATAACTCTAAGCCTGACCAAAATAAACATAGCAATTTTTAGTGAGGTCTGAGGAACTTCAGAAATAAGAACTGAATTGTGGATAGGAATATCCTTCATTGCTTTCTAGAGGTGCAGATGAGAGCCACCAAAAGACATACAAGTGAGTTTTAGTGTTCGGTAACATAAAAGGACAGCTATAGTTCAGAATAATACATTATATACTTTATAGAGGCTAAAAGAGGTACTTGAAGGCTTACATAACAAGGATATGCAAATGGACTGATATAATTAATAAACATATATTCAAGTATATTATACTATACTTAAAATTACCAGTGTATTAAAAGAAATCAGAACTACAAAAACAAAATAAAATTTGGACATTCAGTTTAGGGTCTTTGCAAATAGCTGTGAGGGAATTGAGTGCCATAGACATGAAGTATAATTATGTGAGTGGTTTGTGAGGAATGGATACTGGGTGCTTTCCTTTCTGCTCTTCCTTTGGTGTTCTAAAAGTTGTGTTCTTGTCATTGCTTTTCTTTCTTTCTTTTTTTCTTTTTTAAGAGTTCAGCCTGGTCATTGTTATCATCTGTATAATGGTCTTAGAGCAAGTCTTCTAGATGACTACCAACTACCAGAAATTTTGAGAACTCCTTTGGAAGAACTCTGTTTGCAAATAAAGGTATATTAGTTGGGGGAATTAGCAAACTACAGAGAGTTGTATTATAGTTTTCACCATTTTTAATAGAAAAAGAACTGTGTGAAACTTGTATTTGCTGTGTGAGGAAACTACTTGAATTTCTTTCTTATGTATATCAAGTAGTTGTTGCAGGAAATTCATTAAAGTAGCACCAACCTGTGCTCTACGCAGCTACTCTCTGCCTGCGGTCAGCGATTAGTCAAGGTTCCCTTGCTGTGGATTCTGCTCACATTCCCAGCCATCACCCCTTGTAGCTTATTGTCACAAATCCCTTTAACCCAGTTAATCAAAACTCTTGAAGCTTATAAACAGATTTATATATCAATAATTTCTCAGTTCACAAGATGCCCACACAATAACTTCAGAGCCAACTGATAATGATATAAATTGCCCACCTAGATAAGACATAGCTACCTGTGGCTATTTAAAGGTACATGGAATCTGGATTGTCCTGTTCTTCCTCCATCTTCCTTCCTTCCTTTCAGTCCTCTCTCTGTCTCCTCTAAAACTCCTAGCTACGCCTCCCTTTTCCCTGTCCAATCATAGGCTTCCTGTTGCACTAACATTGAAATTAATTGGGGGAAACTGCTACAAGTAGTTGTTAATGTTAGAATCAGGGTGCCTATGTTTGGTTCCTACTTTCTACCTAGAAATTTTGCTGTGCTTGATTGAGCAGATTGCTGTACAAAATTCCTAAACAGTGTTGGATATGTAACTGTAATGTCTGCTTCACTTTCTAATTTTTGTGCTTCAGAGGATTGAACCATGGCTTTCTATTAGGCAGGCTGTCCACTGATGAACTGCATTCTCCCCCTCTTTTATTTGGACTTTGACATTTGGTCTCATAATTACCTCCAGCTGAGCTAGAACTGTTGATTCTCCTTCCTTGGCCTTCTGAGTAACTGGCATTATAGTCCTGGGTCACCAGATCTGGCTATCCTATTCCTCAAATACTCTATTCAAATTCTCTCTCTCTCTCTCTCTCTCTCTCTCTCTCTCTCTCTCTCCCTCTCTCTCTCTCTCTGTGTCTCTCTCTGTCTCTCTGTCTCTCTCTCTCTGTCTCTCTCTCTCTCTCTCTCTCTCTCCCTCTCTCTCTCTCTCTGTGTCTCTCTCTGTCTCTCTGTCTCTCTCTCTCTGTCTCTCTCTCTGTCTCTCTATCTCTCTCTGTCTCCCTCCCCCCTCCGTGTGTGTGTGTGCTCATGCTCCACCAACCCTATTTCTAAGGTAATTAGTGATCAACCAGTTGAGAATTTTTTACTTTGATAATCTTTCTAATTAGAAGATTTTCTCTTAGAAAAGTGTAATGTAAGCTTTTGAATACATGCTTTATGGCTTTTTGATCCATATAAGTCTTTGTCCCCACAGATCTTGAGGCTGGGTGGAATTGCTTATTTTCTGAGTAGATTAATGGATCCACCATCAAATGAGGCAGTGGTGCTCTCCATAAAACACCTAATGGAACTGGTAACTTTGTTTTTTTTTTTTTTTTTTTAAAGTACGGCTTGGATTTCGCATGCTTAGACACTACTTAAGAGTTTTATGATTCCAGAGCAGAGCACTTTCAGATTTGCTGTGACACTTTCCTCATGTTTTTAAGATACACGTCTTCCTGGGTTTTATTTGTTACAGTCCTGGTTTCAAATTACATGAAATGTTGAACATTTTCTTTAGTGGTCTTCATATGTGTTTTGAAGTAGGTGGTCTAGTCTTTTCTTTCTGATTACCATAATGCTCTGCTGTCAGATTCACGTAATTGTAACGGTACACGTTTGATTGAGGCAACCCTCACATTTTAAAAAATTTGAACACATGTCTTCTCTGTGATGCTGTAAATAATCCTTGAACTGTCATTCACTCTTGTATCTTGTTTGCATAGAACAAAATTTTCTGGTTTGTTAGTCGTTTATATTCCAGGAAATTCTGTAAGTGACTACATGATGACAGTCATTCATGTTGAAAGGTACAGGGCTGCTTTAATTAATGTCCAGAGTAGTAAGAGAAGCACAAGAGATTAGAAGTGCTGTCGACTATAGTGGTTATTTAAACTGATCATTTAGAAATTCATTACCTTAGTTATTTTCACACATACTCTTTTTTGTTGTTGTTGTTGTTGTTGTTTTTTCGAGACAGGGTTTCTCAGTGTAGCCCTGACTGTCCTGGAACTCACTCTGTAGACCAGGCTGGCCTCAAACTCAAAAATCTGCCTGCCTCTGCCTCCCAAGTGCTGGGATTAAAGGCGTGCGCCACCACGCTCGGCCCACACATACTCTTTACAGCACCTCTCTACTCTACTGCACCATGTAGAGAAAAAGCATTTTTACTTATCTGTAAAGTCACGTTCGCTAGTGCAGTGTTGGAGGGTGCTGAAGACATGCTTCTTTCTATATAGTCACTGGTTTGGAAATGATCCTGGTATATAATAATTCTTTAAATTTGGATTTTGTAGCATTGCAGTAGTTTTTTACTATAATACACTGCTTGAATTAACACTTATTCAGTTGTGTCTTTATATTTCCCTTGTATCTTCAGGATACTTTTCTAGCTGCTCTCTTTTTTTTTTTTTTTTTTAAATAGGTATTTTCTTCATTTACATTTCCAATGCTATCCCAAAAGTCCCCCATACCCTTCCCCCCACCCCCACTTCCCTACCCACCCACTCCCACTTTTTGGCCCTGGCGTTCCCCTGTACTGGGGCATATAAAGTTTGCTCTCTTTTGAACTAGATTACACAGGGAATTGGGACAGGCATCATTCCCATGTGTGCCCCTTACCTCTTTCTGCATCATAGCCTCTAACCTTGACTGTCAGGGACTGCATTACACCCACTTGGTATCTTCCAAAACTGCTTTACCACTGGGAATTTAATCTCTGGCATAACATTTCCATGTTTTCGATTAATTGTGTTTGTATAAGTTAGTCTTTGCTGACATTAAACTTTACTTTTTTGTTTGTTTGCTGTTGAAGGTACTTAAAACAATAAACAATGCTTGAGGGATTTGGGGTTTGAGAGAATGAATAGTGGCCTGTATGTTTACAGCTAACTGCTGCAGCTTTCATGGAGTGCTTTGCTGGGCCTACTGTAAGAGCAGACTCTTTCTTTTCAGAGTGCTTTGGATAAGCAAGAAGAATTAACACCTCTTGGTGTCCATTTAGCCCGACTGCCTGTTGAGCCACATATTGGAAAAATGATTCTCTTTGGAGCTTTGTTCTGCTGCTTAGATCCAGTTCTCACCATTGCTGCCAGTCTCAGCTTTAAAGATCCCTTTGTCATTCCATTGGTAAGAGAGACAGAAACGGGGATGTGCGCTTTTAATGCCAACCATTTACTGTTCACATCTATGTTTTATTAGATTTTCAGTAAAATATCGTCATTATTACATCAGAAAATTGTAAGCCACTACTGTTACTTTTTAGGGAAAAGAAAAGATTGCAGATGCAAGAAGAAAAGAACTGGCAAAGGAAACTAGAAGTGATCACCTGACAGTTGTGAATGCATTTGAGGTAAGAAAAACATCTTGTCCTGCTTTATGAAGATTACTCCAGAGCATGTTGTAAAATACTTTTAAGTGACCATATCCCAGGGATAAGTTACTGAGCATGGTTAAAATTTGGTGAACATTTTATAAAAATGAACTGATTTATACAAGTGTTCATTTTTATCTTTTGGGAAAAGGCTTATATAAAAAGTAAGATGGCCACAGTTGACCACGTTACCTTGTTTTAAGTATATGATGTTCCTTTGTGTCTTTGCCTTACCTTCATGATAGTCTGCCCATAAATACCTACTCTTCAATCAGTGATACAGCCAAAATTATATATACTCATACATATATGAGTATATGTATGGAAATACAACCTTGGTTCATATGTTACCTATGTGTATATGATATTTAGGACTTACCGTGTATTGCTCAGTTTTTTTGTCCAAATGACCAATCTTACTGGAAAAAATGGAATATTGAAATCACCTGCTATTATTGAATTGATATTAGTCTCTATTTTCAATTCTAGTAATATAGCTAAGATTTAAAGTTATTATTAACGAATGTGTATTGACTACAATCATTGTGTTGTTTTTCATGATTGTGCTCTTGATAGAACTTCCGTAGTTTCTCTTGGTGATGCTTATTTCTCTCCTTACTCCTCTTCTCAACCCTGTATTTTCTTTAGGTTTGGTCTAGTCGGTATAATTTTTTTTCATAGGCTATTTATATCGTGGGAAGTTTTTGCTCCTTTACCTATGATGATTATTTTGCAGGGAATATTAGTCTAGATTTGCTGTCTTAATCTTTTAGAACTGTATTGCTCAAGAACTCATTTAATTTCTCTTTCCCCGTTTCCTTTTTAAATTATAATTACTACTTTTTTGTTGTTGTTTTGTTTTGTTTTGTTTTGTTTTGTTTTGTTTTTCCAAGACATGGTTACTCTGTGTAGCCCTGGCTGTCCTGGAATTCACTTTGTAGACCAGGCTGGCCTAGAACTCAGAAATCTGCCTGCCTCTGTCTCTTGAGTGCTGGGATTAAAGGCGTGCGCCACCACACCCGGCTCTAATTACTACTTTTTAATCTTTTTTTTACAGTCCAATCATTATCCTCCTTTTGGTCTACCCTTTGGCTGTTCCTCATCCCGTACATCTTCCCCACTCCCCACCCCCATCTTCAAGAGGATGTCCTCACCACACCCACACCCATCCCACCAGACCTCCCCTCCCTGGGGCCTCAAGTCTTTGGAGGGTTAGGTGCTCATCTCTGACTGAGTCCAGACCAGGCAGTCCTCTGCTGTATATGTGTTGGGAACCTCATATCAGCTAGTGTATTCTGCCTGGTTGGTGGTTCAGTGTCTGAGAGCTCTCGAGGGTACAGCTTAGTTGAGACTGCTGGTCTTCCTTTGAAGTTGCCCTCCTCAGCCTCTTCCACGTTTTATATATATAAATTTTTTTAAGCTTTATTTATTTTTGTTGGGGGAATGTGTTGACAGTGAGGAAGTTTGTAAGAGTTCTATCACCCGTTTCACAATATGGACATTAAGGCATCCAATTCTGTCAGGCTTGCATTCAAGAACTTACCTGCTGATTGTCTTGCTGACAGCCTTTCCTCTCCTTTTGCTCATTCTAGTTAAGAAAACATGATTTTAAAGTTGAAAATCTAATGCATTGAAATTTATTTACTAATATTGTTTTTTAATGAATACTTGATATTCTGGTGGAAAGATTTTGTGTAAAATGTACAGTATGTCAGTAGCAGTGCTAGGTACTGGGATCATAAAGAGCTTCATGTTTTTTGTCATGAGTTTCAAAGTTCTTTGACATTTTTGCAGAAAAAAATAGGACATCAGTAAAGATATAAACTGTAGGTAAATTAAGATGGAACCTACTCAGTAATTTGTGGTATGGTGAACCATGTGAGTCTTTTCATTACTTTTGTCCAACAGGGCTGGGAAGAAGCCAAACGACGTGGTTTCAGGTATGAAAAGGACTACTGCTGGGAATATTTTCTGTCTTCGAACACACTACAGGTACTACCAAAAGATGTACTCGTCCCATAGACTAGATTAGTGTATATATACACATCTATTTTGTCCAATTTTATCTGTAGGAAACGTCAACTACATTCAAAGAGTGTGTGTGTCTGTCTATCTGTGTGTATGTGTGTCTGTCTGTGTGTCTGTCTGTGTGTGTCAAGAAATTAACATTTTAATAAAAAATACCAGTCATCAGAGAGGGAAAAGTGATGTGCCAACTCAGAAACATACTGCAGCTCAAAACTACAAGGGACATAGCCTATTTCACAGCTGCTTTATAGATTGGGTTACTGAAAAGATTATCTGTTCAGAAAGACAAGGAAAAGAAAGTAAGATTAATAAGAGTGAACTTTTAAAAGGGATAGACAGTTACGCTGCTGAGATAAGAAATCAAATTGAAGGCCAAAGAGCACAACCAAACAGCCTTCTGGAAAGCAGATTCTTGACAAAAACAGCTTTGTCAGTAGTTAGGTTGTGGATGCAGCTGGAACCATCACTTTAGTGTGCCATGTGTAGTGGAAACTTACCTAGACACATATCATGAAATGGAATAGCAAAAGATGCCTAAATCCAGGTTGTCTGTGTGAACAGCATATCCAGTTGAGGCATAAGTCAGTTGTAAAGAGAAAGAAGGAATATTCAAGAAAGCACTAAAGAAATGCTGTCCTGGAAACAGCCACTAACTAGGAATTCGTGAGAGTCTGAGCAGTGGAGCTTGCAGTCCCATGATTGACGGTGCACAATGGAGTTGATTAAAATACAGAAGGAACACAGTAGTGATGGACACTGCACAGTGAGGACTGCATGTAGAGATGGTGGCCCCAAAATTATAGCTAAAATGACCAGGAGGAAGTGGCTATTGATTCATTTAGAAGAGTTACATGGGGAAAACTAAGTTCCTTTTGTAAAAGGAACAGTTGCATTTAACCAATTTTACCTATGATAATAAGTCACAAAATTTCTTTGTTGAACTTGAAGATATTCTTTAGATGTTTCTGTAGTTGTGAAAACAGATTAATCTGTACCGTTTTCATTTCTGTAGAACTAATTTGAACTAAAGTTAATTATGCTTTATAAAAACGTTTGGTTCAGTCTTGCTTGCAACCTAGGCTGGCCTGGAGCCTTCAGTTCTTTTGTCTGAGCTTCAGGTTGCTTGAAATATAGATTTGTACACCAATGCCTAGCTAAAAAGAGCTTTTATAATTTTAAAAGCTGATCTCAAGGTAGGAGTGGTACAACATGCCTGTCATCCTTCCACTCAGGAGGTGAAGACAGGAAGAGTATCAGGAATTCAGAGCCAGCCTCAGCTACATAGTGTGAGGCCAGCCTGGACTAAATGAAATCCTGCTTCAAAAACTCAGTAAAGGAAAGCAAGAAACAAAACAAATAGGATCTCATTCTTAAGCTGCACTTCTTTCTAGTTCTTCTGTTGGTTTAAGTGCATAGTGTCTACTGTCTTATGACTTTGAAGTTAACTGCACCAGGGCATAGCTGTTTTCTGCTGTACTGATCACCCAGCATTTCTCCTCAGGCTTTCTCTTGAGGAAAATGTTCCTGAGCTAAGATGTTGACAGCAGTTAAGATTGGTCATTGTTGGGGGTGGGGTGTTTCTACTTGTTTTTAAAAGCAAAGTAAAAAGAAATTCCAGTGTGTCTTGCAAAATGGAATAATCGTTTAAACATTACTGGATTTTTTTTTTGTTCCTTATATCATGCATTTTTTTCCCACCAAATAATAGTTTAGGCTTGTTGGCTATATGTTTTAAAAATATTCACTTGTTATTATTAGAGTACAGAAGCAACCACAAAGAATATAGAAAGTAGAAGTAGTTGTGTTCCAGTAACATTTATTTGCAGAAACTTGTTTTTGTGATTTACCAATTCCCTCCATAAATGATAAAATTTAATTGCTGAGCTAGAGAGGTAGCTTAGTTGTTAAAAGCTCTTGCTGCAGAGGATACAACGTGGTTCCCAGCTTATGAGTTTTGTAGCTCTTAACTGGCTTTAAGTCCAGCTTAATTATAGGTAGTCTGAAGCCTTCAAGCCTCCACAGGCACCAGGACTCACAAAATATACACATACATATAATTAAAATAAATCTAGTTTTAAATGTATTGTATGATTGAACTGGGTTTTTTGTAAAGCAGGAGAAGCTAAAAACTAAATTGAGGTGAGTGTGATTTATAGGCCCTAAACATGGAAGGTTTCTAGCTGTTACCCTTCATTGCTCTCTAGATGCTGCATAACATGAAGGGACAGTTTGCTGAGCATCTTCTTGGAGCTGGATTTGTAAGCAGTAGAAGTCCCAAAGATCCAAAAGCTAATATAAATTCAGGTAAAGAAAAACAAAACAAAACAGAACAAAACAAAACAAAATCGTAAGTCACTTACCATTAATGGTCCAATGTATTTCACTTTTCTCCCTCTCCTTTTCCTTTCCCTGTAGATAATGAGAAGATAATTAAAGCTGTCATCTGTGCTGGTTTATATCCCAAAGTTGCTAAAATCCGACTAAATTTGGGTAAAAAGAGGAAAATGTAAGCATTGAAGATTGTTACGAACTACTCACAGTTCTTTCTTCATCATTGGAACCCTGTAGTAGAAATGGATTCTTTGCAAGTTTGGTAATTTAGATACATAGGAATCGGTGAACATAGGGATCTGTCCATCACAATTCCTATTTAGTCACTTATCTGATCACCCATTTACAAAACAGGTTAGAGAGAGGGAGAGAGACTGACTCACCACTGTCTGTAACTCATGGCTTGGAATCTAATGCCCTCTTCTGCTTCTGTGGGTATGCTACACATGTGCTGCACATATAGAAATATAGGCAAAACATTATACAAAATCTAAAAACCAGTTTATCAGTTTTAGCCAAAGTCTTTTTAACAGAATTTTAGTTTTTAATTTTGGGTTCTTTTGGGAACACAGTTAACCAATGGAAGTTTTTAGTTGTTTATTTCAGTTATTGTATAAATTATGGGTAGTGGTCATTCTGAGTGTAAGCTCCTTCCTAGTCCTTTCATGTACTATAGTCTTTATTATGTACTGTATAGGAGCACTACTAAGGCGTAATTCTTTTGAAGTAACGAGGGAACAATCCGTTGAGACACTTCTGACCTGTATTGTAACTTTTTCAAAGGGTAAAAGTTCACACGAAGTCTGACGGCCTGGTTTCTATTCATCCTAAGTCTGTCAACGTGGAGCAGACAGACTTCCACTACAACTGGCTTATCTATCACCTGAAGATGAGAACAAGCAGTGTAAGTGAACATTTAACGTCGGCATATAGCTGAGCGTCAGCATAATTGCTTTATAATTTTATAGCTTAGAAATCTGTGCTTCTCTTCTGACATAAATTACAGATTTTTTTTGTAAGTAGTATTGTACACTATTTACTTATTTATAACATTTTCTCTGTGAGACTGCTTTCAAAAAGTGCTGTCAGGAATTTGTAAAGATTTGTTGGCATGACAGTATAAGTTAAGTAATGGTCAGAATAGTAAGTGGGATTTTACTTTTTGTTATTTGGATATACAAATAAAAGTCATTTTCTCTTTATTGGTTAGTTTTGACACTCAGAAAATGTTAAATTTAGAACAAAAATATAAAATTTCTAAGAATTAGGATAGGTTCACTTAAAGTCTTATTTCTTCAAACTTAATTTTCAAAATCACATAAGCAAGTTAATACCTGTTTTACAAAGTAGCTGGTTGATGTTTGAGATGTTGAATTATGTGATAGTAATTCTTTCTTATTCCCTCATGCATATTAATGCTCCTTACAGATATACTTGTACGACTGTACAGAAGTGTCACCATACTGCCTCCTGTTCTTTGGAGGAGATATTTCCATCCAGAAAGATAAGGATCAGGAAATTATTGCTGTAGATGAGTGGATTGTGTTTCAGTCTCCAGAAAGAATTGCCCATCTTGTTAAGGTACTGATGTTGATGGTTGTCTATTAGGTGGCATATAAGTGATTTTGTGGGTCACAGGGTGGCTCAGCATGTAAAGCAGCTTGTCATGTGGTGGATGTGTGTAACTGACTTCTGAAAGTGTTTCTCTGACCTCCACACAATCCATGGCACACATCATGACCTCCAAGATAAATGTTTCCCACCCCCGAGACAGGGTTTCTCTGTGTAGCCCTGGCTGTCCTGGAACTCACTCTGTAGACCAGGCTGACCTCCAACTCAGAAATCCGCCTGCCTCTGCCTCCCAGGTGCTGGCATTAAAGGAGTGCACCACCACTGCCCAGCCTGATAAATGTTTTTTAAAAAGACCTTTTGTCTATTGCAAGAGAGCCAGTAGTGTTGACTAATCTTAGTTTTCTAAATTACTTTTTGATGCAGTGATAGTCTTCCAGTGACTTTAAGGATTAGAGTTTGAATATTTACCCTCCTTTGTAATAGCTTCTGAAATCCTTGTCACCACCAAAGTCACATTTGTATTTGCTGTATTCTCTGAGAATCCGTCTTCCCTGATGAGCATATCTGCTTCCTTCAACCTTAGGGACTAAGAAAGGAACTGGATAGCCTTCTACAAGAGAAGATTGAAAGCCCTCATCCTGTAGACTGGGACGACACTAAGTCAAGAGACTGTGCAGTACTGTCAGCTATTCTAGACTTGATCAAAACTCAAGAAAAGGCTACTCCAAGGAACTTGCCACCACGGTCACAGGACGGATATTATAGCTGACAGCTTTCTGTGATGGCCTAAAACCTATCCTGGTGTCCATAATTTCCAATTTTTTTCTTTTTTTTAGTTTTTGGCAAAATGCCAAGCCCTGGGTTATGACTTGCTTTTGTGTGTAAGTTAGAAACTTTCATTGGGTAGTAAAGAGTTAATGTGCATGACTAAACAGTGCCATCTAGCTACTATAAAGACATTGGAAAAAGTAATATGCTTTCTGACCTTATCCTCTGTTGTAGATATGTCCACACTTTGGGAGAATTCCCAAAGTTGTAACATTGAGAAATTCCTTTATGCTATTATGCAAAATTAATTTTCTGTTCATAATGACTGTCCAGAGACAATAAAAATAGAAAGTTGGGCCAAAAAGCAGTATGAAGTAAGAATTTGAATACAACCACATTTTTTAAAAATGAAATTCTATTATTAGTAAATTTGTTGTAATAAAGTCCGATATTTAATAAAATGTACAATGTATAAATCTCAGCTAACTTCTTGGTTTGGTTTCTAGAGTTCTACCTATCACTGGGCTCACTCGATTGCTTTTATTTGTTTGCTTTTATTTTTTAACTTTTTAAAAGGTTCAATACCTACGGTCCTGTTCTGTGTAGCATAATGTAGCAACAGAGCATGTGTCTGGATGTGATGATGAAGGTCCTGTCTCAGCTCATCACCTTTTCCTTATTTGAAAGACAGGTAAAGATTGTGAGGATTAAATATGGTAACATGTAAAGGACCACAGTGTCTGATGCATATGGTCTTCACACAGTGCTTGTTACTATTTGTCCATAAAATATTTTTTAACCTTTAGTAATCAATTTTACCATTTTATTTTTTGTACTAAGGACCTTGGAGATGGTTAGGCCAAGGGCCTCACATACTAGATGACTGCTATATTACTGAGCCACATCCCCAGCCCTGTAAAACACCATTTTTATGCTTCTTTATGCTCTTAGTGGAGGTGACAAACAAGGCTGTTTTCAGGCTTGTTAGCTATTGTTTTCTTCCTAGTTTTGGACTCCCTTCTTTTTTTCCTGTTGTAGTCCCTACCTCTAGCTTGAAGGTGTTGCTTTTGTTCTATCCATGAGCCAGTGATTATTCTGAGATAATCAAGTTTGGTCTTCTTTCCCTAGTAAGTTGTGAGATGACCAGGACATATGCATAGCACTGCCATGGATTTGCTGCCGATGCTGGTTCAGGTACTGCTGCCATGTCTGAGTATGTGTCACGTGGCATTGTGTACAAAGATTTGGATGCACTGTGTCCCTTGTTTATTTTTTTGGATTGTCTCACCAAAATTATGCTTCTCCCTAATCATAGTGGTGGTGTTATGGTATTGTAGCATATTAGTTTTGCCCCTAAAGTCAAGGTGTGTTTACAAGCAAGTATTTAGCCTCCACAGCAAATGCAAAAATGTTGTTAGAATTGTTTTTTACAGAGAAGCAGTACACAAAAATAAGTGATGTCTTGCCAGCATCTGCTGCTGTCTGACATAGCTAAGCAAGATAGAGGGTGGCTTGCGGGTGCTCTGAAGGTTCGGCTGCTTGTTCACAGATTACGACTCCTATCTGAAAAATGCACTCCAAGACCCAGAATGACTTGTTCTGAGTGCTCTTAAAAAATAGCTCATTAAGAAGAAAAAGCTGTCTCACATCACTCTGCACAGCACAAAGGACAAACTGGAAAAAACCACTGTAACAGAAACTTATGAGATCTACCGCTGTTTCAAGAGCATTAGGTACATGCACATGGTACCTTCCTAATTAATTGACCTGGAAAAAGAGCTGTAATAATTTTAAGTCAATTAATTGCAAAGTGTATTTTTCTGCATTTGTAAAACAAAGTCTACTCTAAAATTATTATTTGGTATCTGCACCCAGGCTAAGTAAATGGTGGCATATTTCCTTCCATTTTCAACACTGATCTTATATTTATTCTTCAGTAACTATAATTATGTTTTATATCTATATATTTGTAATAATCCTATATGTTAAACAGCATCTTTATTCTGATTTTTTAAGAACCATCTTCATTGGAGAATATGGGAAAGTGTATCCAGGAAAGTAAATCATGTTATCACTGTTAGTTTTTAATAGTCTTCCATACTTTTTTAAGGCTTGAAGGTAGTGTGTATAGTTAGCCAGTTTAAGAGTATAACTTCAGTGTATTTGGTCTACTGTGTGAAATTGTGTAGCCAACACCGCAGTCTTCATGTAGAACATTCCCATCACCCTAAGATGTTCTCTTGTTGCTTTTACAGGTAAAATGCCCTCCCCTGCCTGCTTCTACCCTCTGGTGCCCAGGGAGCAGCTTTTCGTCAATACTTTTGTCTTTTGTAGGTTTTCTGGGAATGGATTCACACAGTCCATGTGTCCAGCCTTTTTCATTTAATATAAGCATGGAGATGGCTCGTGCTTACTGTACATATTAGTAATTTTTATTGTTTAGTATTCCCTTTTATGGTTATGTCATTGTATTCATTTACCACTTGGTGGACATTTCATCTATTCTCTGCATTTTTACTGTTTTATGAATAAAGCTGCTCTAAGTGTATATATAGTTGTCATGTTTTAACTTCCTGTGTAAATACTCAGGATTAAGATAGTTCCATCACATGGTAAAGTGTGTCTTTTTTAAAAAGATTTTTATTTTCATTCATGTGTGTATATGTAGCTTTATAAATTAATGTGTATCTATGCCTTTGTAAATTAATGTGTATCACATGTATGCAGATATCTGTAGAAGCCACACGACAGCATTGGATCCCCTGGAGCTGAAATCCCAAGTGGTTAAGAGTTGCCATGTAGATGCTGGACTGAACTCAAGTCTTCTGTAAGGCCTTAATCCTTACTCCGAGAACTAAGTCATCTTTTGCCTCCTGGTAAAGTGTGTCTTTAAACTACCAACCTTTCCTCAAGTGGCTATGCCACTTTTGCTTGCCCATTGTCAATCATGATTAATATTTGGTATTTTTATTGGTTTCTAGTTTGATGTTTAACATATAGTTAAATGTTCTATTTCATTTTTGTCTTAATTTTTGCTTCTAAGATTAGCAGTGAGCATCTTTCCAGGTGACTAGTTGCTACTTTGCTTAGTTGTCTTGTACATAGAGTACTGATTCTTCACCTCATGTCAAATGATGGGTTGAAAACGGTTCCTGTCTGGGGAGAAGATTATTGGTTTTAGATGGGCATGCTGATAGTGCCGGTTTCTTGACCTAGAGGAAGATGGATCTTTTCATGTGGAAAAGGAAATGCCAGAAGAAAGTGGCACCAACCGTGAGGTAAAGGATAGGTGTGAGATACAGTCTGGGTGTTGAGAATACCGTGAGAACAGCAGCTTTTGGAAGCATTACAGAACTAGCGCATAGTGAATGGGGTGCAGCCAACCCTGCTGAACGAGGGCAAGTCTTAAATTCTCACTTTCCT
Source organism: Mus musculus (assembly GCF_000001635.26). Classification (NCBI taxonomy): domain Eukaryota; kingdom Metazoa; phylum Chordata; class Mammalia; order Rodentia; family Muridae; genus Mus; species Mus musculus. Next base: position 62,467,139 of record NC_000069.6, on the reverse strand, counting down.
TCTAGTTCTTAAATTTGACACGTGATGGAAATTTTCAAGTCAGAGTTTTAAGACCGAATGAGTGGCTTTCTTTCTGAAAACAGGCCTCATAGATAGGTGAGAGTTGATCCCTAGAGCTTTAATGCAGTAGAATTCTCTGGGACTTTTTCCAGCATTCTTCCTGTAGTTGCCAACTGGAACATTTTAGGGGAGCTCGGAGATCAGGAAGATTTGCAGTAATTTGAAATGATTGCATTGTTTATGATTAGAACAATCGAAAATTTAATAAAAAAGGTCTGCCAGTTCATGCAATGGATATCCATAATATATACAAATATTATATATACATAATATATATAAGTATTATCAAAATATATACAAATCTGTTACAAAAGTTGAAACTTAACAAAACTTAGACTAAGGTGGCAGGGTACAGAGAAAGGTATAGCATTAAATCTAAAACTGGTAGGATCATGTTAGTATAGTAAACCATACTATAGTAACCTTTCAGTCATTTCTTCGTTGCTCTTGTGATGAGCTTGCTTCCAGAGCACCTAGACCATTAGTGGTTAAGGACCTCTTCAACTGTAGAGGTTGCATGGTGGTGGTTGTCTTAGGGTTTCTATAACTGGGATGAAACACTATGACAAAAGCAAGTTGGGAAGGAAAGGGTTTATTTTTTATTTGGCTTAGACTTCCACGTTATAGTAGTCTTTAAAGGAATTTAGGACAGGAATTCAAATAGAGCAGGAACCTGGAGGCAGGAGCTAGGGAAGGGGGTGTGGAGCTTACTGTCTAGCTCATCACGGCTAGCTTGTTCTGCTTCCTTCTAGAATGCAGGACCAACAGCCCAGGCACCCGAAATGGGCTAGGCTCTTCTCCATCAATCACCAGTTAAAATTCCTTACAGCTGGATCTTATGGAAGCATGTTTCTCAATTTAGGTTTCTTCCTTTGAGATAACTCTTTAACTTTTGTCAAGTTGACATAAAACTATTCAGCACAGTAGCGTTAAAGGGTCAACTCTATTTTCCATATTTCTTTATTCTTTGCCATAGTTTCCAATCAATCTCTTTGAATACACTTTTCTCTTGATTTATTTTCAGTTGTTAGAAGCCAATTGTTTTACTTTGATTTTAAGATAAAAATGGTTGGATGTATACACAGTTTATCCATTCACTTACTGAAGGCCATCTTTGTTATTTCTAAGTTTAAGTGATATGAAAACAGCTGCTGTAAACATTTATGCACATTTTATGTGTATGGTCCTGTTTTTAACTCACTTGGATAAACCCAAGCAAGGCCTGTGATTGTGGTAGGGATTATGTGGCAGAAACTGCCAGATTGCCTTCCCAAGGCCTTACTGCATTTCACCTAGCAGTAAGATTTCCTGTTTCGTTCCCTCATGAAGGTCTTGGGTTATTAGGGTCTTACCTTTCAGTATTTTGCTTAGGTCCTTTGTTAACAGGGTCTCATTATATTGACCTGGCAGGCTTGGAACTCAGAGGTCTGCTTCTCCTGTGTTGAGATTGGGATTATAGATTTATACAGCTGTGCTAACCATGCTGTCCCCTTCTAGCTGTTTGAGTGTGCCTAAGGATATTTGGTCTATAGCTCTGACATCCAAGAGTTGATTTTTTTCCCCCTAGGTTTGTGTGTTCTGTGTGTGTGCTCTGGTGAGCTACCCAGATCTTTTGTGTTGTATAAAATTAAAATCATTCCTGGACTTTGAGTTAAAATTTAAAAGTTCCTGGTACAAATTGGAATGAACAACTCATTATATTTCATTTACTAAAACAATTTTTTATTTTAAATATACTTTGACCATATTCTTCACCTCCCTCAAAACCTTCCAGCTCCTCTCTCCCTTCTCGCCCACTGAACTTTCTCCAAACAAACAAGAAACAAAAACCCAGTACAACAACAAAGAACCAACCCCAAAAGCCAAGAACACCCCACCACCAAAAAACAAAACAACAAACAAACAAAAAACCCAAAACTCCACCAAACTAACACAAGCTGTGCAGTCCATTATGCTGGTCAAGTACTTCTGAACATGAGGCCTGTCCTGGAGAGGCTGATATATCTGGTATCATTCCATTGGAGAAAACTGATATTTTTCCCCCTGCCAGCAGGTATAAGAGACAGTTCAGTTGTAAATTTCTACCCTAGTGAGTAGGTTTTCTTTCAGTCATTCATTCATTTAAAAAATACGACAATATAAGCTAAAAACTATCACATGGAAGTTAGACAAGACAAACCAACAGAAGAAAAAGAGCAAGAATCAGAGACCCACTCATTCACATTCAGGAATTCCATCAAAACACTAAACTGGATGTTTATCTATGTAAAGGACCTACCGAGTAAAACCTCGAACTTGCTGCTTCAGCCTGAGTTTATATGAGCTTTATGTTGATTTTGAGGGCCTTGTTTCTGTTATTCGCAAGTTGCATGTACCCAAAGACTACCAAGGAGCCAATTCTGGTGTAAAACATGTAAGGGTCTTTATTACGAGCCCTACAGCAAGGTCTCCCACTGTCCCTGTTGCAGTGGGTCAGAGTGAACCCTGAGTCTAGAGGTTCAGGCTTTTGGTTGGGGAATTTCCATACGGGTCAGCAAGTTCCTATTTTAAACACTGCATTTCTGGTGTAATCTACAGGAACCAAACATGATGGTCAGGTTATCTATCCTCTGCAGGATATCTTAGGTTATCTCAATGTACCTTGGTCCTGCTATTGCAGCCTGACTGGTTGTTGCTAAGTGGGTTGCCATAGGATGTTTGCTCAGGTGGACTCTCTGATTTTCTTCCTGGAATTGGTCTCTCACAAAACGGGCTTTCTCCAAAAAGGAGTTGACTGGACTTTACAGTTTCCTTGGTGTCCTCCATCCCTTCTGGCTCTTACACACTTCCTGCCTTATCTTTTGTGGGGTTCCCTGAGCTCTGAGGGAAAGAGATATCCCATTTAGGACTGAGTGTTCCAAGGTCTCTCACTGTCTGCCTAATGTCTGGCTGTCGGTCTCTCTCATTGTTCCCATCTGCTGCACAAGGAAGCTTCTCTGATGATGGATGAACAAGGCACTGATCTATGAGTGTAGCAGAATGTCATTAGGAGTCTTTTCCTTTATCCATGATAGACTTGCAAAACTTTCTCACTCTCTGAGGCTTTTTAGGGAAATTCTGATAAAGCCAAGTTTACCAAGTTTTCTTCTGTTGATTAAACCTTTGATGTTGTCTTCATCACCAAAACCAAGGTCACCTACTCTTTCCTCTGGTATCTGAAGAAGTAAAAAGCTTTGCATTTTACTTTTGGGTCTAAGTTAATGCAGATGTCTACTTGTAAGCACAGATTTAACCTTCCATTAGCATGCAGGCATTATCTTTATTCAGACCTTTTATCTTAAGGTTCGCTTACTTAATGCTGATATACATGTAGATGCTGAGTATTTATCCTGTTTCTGTGTCTGCAGGAAATGTACTCAGCTGGAAGGAACCCCTCTGCCCAAGATCACTCTCCCTTCCTAGTACAGCTTACTTCCTAAACTGGTTGAATCACCTCCTTCATCTCCTGTGGCAATATTCCCTTCCTCTAGGACTCCATTTAAGTCTTTATAATCTCCATGGTTACTTCCTCTGTGATTTTTTTTTTTTTAATAGTTTCCTCTAGCTTCTCTTCCAATTTCCTTGGGATCTTGTTTAACTGTCTAATCTCATGGTTAACTATATAATTTCTAGTTGTTTTAGTTTTGTTTAAATTTCTGTAGTTACCAGTTTCCATTTTAAAGTGTGGCATTACCTCCACAAATAACATTCATGAATATTCCTGTAACCTGATTGTTTTAGGATTCAGTGTCTCTGGGTTGGTTATTTTGTCAGTGTCCTCTCTCTCTCTGAGTCTTTGCTGTACCTATGGCCACTTGCTTATAGAAATAACTGAGTTCAGGTGGTATTTGTTTGCACCAATGAGGTTTTGGTTTTCTTCTGCTAATGTTAAGAGTCCATTGAGCAAACCTTGTCTTTCAGGACCATATTCCCATTCATTCCAGAGTAAGCTCCTGAGGGACAAGGGACTCGACCCACAAAAGTTGCACATACTACACTCTGACTTGCATTCTTAAACTGCAAATCAAAGGAGCTGAGCTTTTCTGTGGCCTCCCAGAGCTCTGGACCAAGGGAGCACAGGATAACGTATTCTGCTACTTACTAGAAATGGTATGCCCATCGCTCTTCATCCCAGGCAAGCAGAGTAGAAAGATAGCAAAGATGTCTTAGACTATTGAATTATAGTACAAAAAGATCCGAAGGGCATTTGCTGTTATAAAGTTGGAAGTATCTAGCATTTTAAGGTTTTATGGTGGCTGCTGAAAGCAGAATTGTAAGATAGCTCTGCTAACCTCCACCTCCCAGTTGTTTTATTTTACGTTGCACAGCCAAGGAAATGTACAGATCTAACCAAAGAATAAAATTACTTCTGAAACATTCATTAGCCTACTTAAAACAACAACAACAACAAAAAGCTAATCATCTTGAGTTGAAATTATTCCATGAGCCTAATTTAATCATGAATCCTTCAAAGGGGCGTTTTCTCCCTTGGACAGCATGAACAGGGAGTTAAATTCCAAGTCCTAGTAATAAGCATTCTATTGCTGCCTTGATGACTGAAGGATAATGTAACACTTGCAGCCAGGTACCTGGGACTTCTGACTTTTCAAATGTAAGATTCTACACAGACACTGAGTATTGCTTCCAGTCACTCATTTTATGGCAATCTTATACAGCAATGGGAAACTGATATAGAAGGGTATGGGGTTTTTCTTCTACCATGATTTACTAGGTGATAAAATTGCATAAGCACAGAAACAGTAGAAAAGCACCTGTTTCCTAGGGTAGCTGATGCCAACACACACCCGAGACAAGATGAGTCTTCTATAATGCTAGCTATAGGTAACTTCAGTATAGCTTTTATTTAACCACAAATCCCCCAAGCCACAAACTCCATACCACGAGTAAATCAAATTACACCAGCACAGAAAGAAGTTATAAAGTCTTTATAAATTCACAAGCTTTGTTGAAAGTGTACAAGCAGTTTCAATTTATTGGAACAAAAGTAACATTTCTGGTTTTGCAGGAGTGAAGTCACACTGTACATTTCAAAGAAGGCATTAAAAAATGTTAAAAACAATCACAGTTGAAGTGAAACAACTGTGACCATTAAATACCTGCTATACAGGAACACTTTAGTAAGTGTTCAGCTGCTTGATTTAAAGGATGCATATTTCCACACTGTTTAACACTTATAAATTAATTCACAGGATCATAGTATTACTTTATAGCTCCAAATGGGTATTAGCAAAAAAATAATACAAAATGACTCCTCTTTCAAGCAACACCTTCTGCTTCAAGTAAAACATGAAATTAAACTACAACATGTTAGTACTTCTAAAAAGTTTGTGACATTGAAGAGGAGACAGATTTCCTGTTTTATAATCCTGGGACATCTCTTGCTGTGGACTACTGCTATTGCTTCATTCATGTACTTACTCATACCTCCAAGGACTCAGGGCCTGGAATGTCTTTTGCAAGGAAAGGCATCCCAGAAGTGAGACGTGTCTGGGAGCCCTATTCTGGTTTACTGCTGAGGTGGATGGGCTTCTGGGTATGAGCCAAGCACACTTACATACTGGGCTTCTGGAATCTTATGCTTTGGGTGTGTTTAGACAGGAGTAGGGATATGGGACAAAGATCTGAGGCAGCTGATAAGATCTATATAGATTTTGCATGGTATACAGAATAGAGGGGTTATAGCAACCAATGAAAATATTTCCCATGTCAGTCTTTCAAACCTTCATGACCTTTTAATAAACTGTAGTATACTACATTGTCTCTCCTTGTCCTAGTCAGAAGATAATGTCTTTTTGGAACTCATAGCTAAGAGAGACTCCAAACCCATCTACCAGGTATTTAATGCAATGAATTCCTGCTAACATCAAAATATTTCAAGCAAGTACCTTGTTGGTATCTTGATACTATCTAAGCTTAATTTTCTCTTTCTGAAGATTGTTAATGTATGTTCCAGCCATTTTCAATTGAAAACAAGCAGAACTGTCAGGAACCATGTGTTACTGAAGGCAGAGCAATCTTATGTCAGCTCTTTAGCAGTTGACCCATAATATCCTGTCTTCAGGATGTTCTCACATACGTGAGCTGGAAATCCCATGTCATTTTAGTAGCTTAAGGTTGCAATGCTGTAGTTATCTAAGAACAATATTGAATGAGATGGATTTTTAAAAATCCTCACTAGGTGGTGCCTCACCTTCCTTCTATTAAGGAAAATGGTGGCAGAGTTCAAGTGTCAATTTCCCTTTCGTAGAAAGAGGTTTACAAAACATGACAGCTCACCTACCGAACTACTATTAGTTCCTTGTGGAATTAACAGCATTAGGCTAAGACACAAAAAGTATTTACAAAATGGACAATCTCAAAGACAAACTTGCTGGTGCTGTGAGACCATACAAAGGAGAAACTCATGCGGAAGAGCAATGGTCTAAGTGAAGTGGGGACAGAGAGGCCAAGATACATCATCTTAGGAAACAGTGGAAATGGTAGGAGCCACAATTGTTGTCATCCTTGGACGCAGATGTTTTCAGGAGCATCATTATGCAAAAGCTGAGCTTTGTGGACTCAGTGCATCTGGTAGCTGTTCTTCCAAAGTGCAGAATGGCTTGGCAAGCTTAGAGGCAAGTGTTTCCATCCTTTTAATTAAGCAGACTGTAGTAACTGTAATATTAAGTCTCCATTCTATTGGCCATCTGAGAGGTTACACGTTGGTTTCCAGTCCTAGCAATCGTCCCATCCTCTCCACATTCTTATCAATAGTAGCTTGACATGTTATCTCCTTGGCACATTCCATTGGAAACCAGCCCCTCTCTCCATCTCGAAGTCGTTCCCCTTCATACCAGCCTGCAAGAAAAAAGCAGGCTGCATCAGACAATGTCTGCAGGTATTGTTCCATGCCAGCTTACTCTGAAGAGATGCTCATTCAGAGGTCACTTTCTTCCATGGACTGGATACCATGGGTAATAATCAAGAAGAAACTTCAGTGCAATAGATGCCTGTTAAAGTCAAAATACTTAATGTGAAGTAGGACAAGGTTGCAAGAGCGAATGATGGGTGCACCAGAGACTGGGCATGAGCAAAAGCTCTGAGGGACGAGACTATGAGAGCTGCTTGAGCTCAGAAAGGGAATCCTTTGGGCAGGAGCCCCATTCAATGGGGCATGAATTGTCAGGAGCCGGGTTAAGAACAAGAGGAAAGTGGAGGCTGTCTTGGAATAGAGAGGCTAAAGCATCGCTATGTCAGGATATGGAGTTCCCGGCCAAATGAAACTCTTTGGACTTGAGGCTCTGTGAGCACCAGTCCACCAGTTCCTATGAGAACAGTCCTACTCACCATCGCCAACACGCTGATAAATGAGGACCACGTCTGCCACCTGCAGGGAAAGTTCATCAGGCTGTTTGGCAGTAAAAGACCTAATGATTTCCACCTGGGTCAGGGCTGTGGAGGAAAAGGGACATTCTGAGCTTCAGGGGCTGAGAAATCTTGTACAAAGCAGCAGTATGCATTCACTCACTGGGCTCTGTGGTTTCAGGGCTGGGACTGGTGGTCTGAGCTGGGCTCCTACGGGAAATTAAAGAAGCCTCGTGCCTGGTTTTAAATGTTGGGGTCAGGAGGACTCTTATGATGCATGGAGATGCTCAACAGTAGCAGGAGTCATTCAATGTGTTACACGGAGAAATGGAGGTGAGAGAGGAAGTGGCAGGCCAAGATTATACAACTCATACCATCTGCAATGCCCGGAGCTTTATCTACAGTTACCCTATCCTATCAGGAACCAGGCATAAAGGCTGTGGCAAAGCTTAGAAAAAAAATGAAGGCTCCAGACAATGGCCAGATGAATTCAGAGTGCCCCCAAATGCTGACTTGCAACAATACAACCTCAGCAGAACTGACATGGCTTCATTATTTGTTTTTAATATAAAATTTGACGTCAAGCCGACCACTTTTGCTTTAACTCTAAAGGCTGTGATCATTAAAGGGCTCCAGAAACCCACCTTTGCAAGCCTCATCCTTCAGTCATCCAGAAATATAGTGTCACCATTGAATGTGCATACTATGACACCAGAGGAATAAAGTACATTTTCTTGACATTGCCACCTACACTAAAAAGGATCGTGAAAAGATGTAATTTTCTTTAGACCAAAAACTTGTAACCAGATATGGTAGCTCATGCCACCCTGTGTAAAGCTGAGGCAAAAACTTGAGTTCAAAGCCAGCCTGGACCAGTGTGAAACCCAGGCAGAGCTACATAGCAAGTCTTTTTCTCAAAGCAATAAAAAACAAACACTTTTCTGTTTATATTCAAGCCTATTAGTAACCACTAGCCATAAGCATTTTATGGCTCGAGCAGGACTTTGACCCTCTATAATTGACCTTTGTCCTCCCAGTATCCCGAAGTGAACCCAATATCTCTGACTCACAGATGGAGAAATAAACCCAGAAAAACTGAACAGTGATTTTTCATGTTTAGCAACTAACATGGGAGGAACTAACAGCTGTCTTGGAAGGAACCTTTTAAAAATCAGTAGAGATGAAGATAGTGTAACCAGTCAGTAACCATGCTGGCCAGCAGAGGGCAGAGCCCCTCCGTGTTCCTAGAAACTTACTGGTTCTGTCTGGTGGCTGTTTCCCACTGCTGTGTCCCAGGGCTGTGATCCAGCGGGCTCGCTCACTCCTAAACACAGAGAGCAGGTGCAATTTAGATTAGTTCTCTATACACTGAAAGCAGTTTATTCTAGACAGCCACTGCAAACCTATTTCTAAAACATAAGGTAGGGGACTGGCCTTGAAAATGGACAGGAGTGATTTTTAAAAAGGGAAGAGTTATCATTGTCAAACAAATAGAAATGTGGCTAGTTATTGGGTAAAGGAGACTTCTCATATAACTGTTGGACATTTAATGGAGAAGTGATTAGCCATTGAATCAGATACTTATCACAATCATCTGATGTTTAACAGTTGAAAGGACCAATTTCCCTCTTAAGGGGGCCTTTCCCTCCCATATACTCAACTACTTTGGTAAAGAAGCTGGGAAATCCCTTTTCTATGTGTGAACATTATTGAAATAAAAATTCTGAAATATTTAGACTATTCTCAAATGCTTTAAACTATTTTCATGAGCATAGTTAGAAAAAAAAATAGCCAAAATATTTTTAATATGCTGTTACAGCTGTGTAAAACGAAAACCTTACTATGACTACTACAAGTCCTGGGCAAGCACAGCGCTGTTCCACCACCACATCATCCTGTGTATTTAGAAAAGCAAGCGCTAGAATTGCAATTAGTCAAATCAAACTATGTGTATATACTATTTTAGTTCTCTATAAAATCTTCCAAAAATGCCATCTGTAGGATAAAAGCATTTCAGAGATAAGCAATCTAAGCCAATTTACTATACCAATACACCTTCTGGACAGACATCTTTATACCCAAAAACTTGAAGAACATTTTTTTTTTAATTCTCCCAATACCTAGTGACCTATTTTTACTCCTGGACATGTATGCACTCCTCTACCCTACCAAGCAGAGCAGCCCACATAAGGACTGGCAACAGGGCAGGCACAGCAGCCCATGCTTGTCCTCCGTGATCTTCCCGCTTCCCTTTCTTTTCTGCACTCCATTCACTATTGCCTGTTAGAAACCTTGCCTTTTGCAGTTGCTGAGAAGGCTCAGAAATGCACTTGCTATTGTGGAGGACTTCAGGTTCAGTTCCTAGTACCCACATAGGTGGCTTACTGCCTATTACTTCAGCTCCAGGGGATCTGATACCTCTGGCCTCTTCTAACACCCACACTCACATCACACATCCACACAGTTATGTGCCTGGCTAATTAGATTCTCTCCAGAGCACAGCTTAGTGTAACTGGTGCTCAGTAAACATCTGATTATAAGAGAATCATATTAATAATCACAAGCTGAACCTTGATCAGTTGTTTGCTGCTATTACCAGATCATAAACTCTGACAGGCAGGAGACTGCCACAAGGTAAAGGCCACTCTTTGCAATATAATGAGATTGACTTAAAAAGCCAAAAATAAATAAATTGGTATATGTTTAAAAGTAAAATAAATAGATAATGCAATTAGGATGCAACATGTATACTGAGTTTAAAAAACAAACAAACAAACAAACAAACAAAAGATGCAAAGAGGGGGTTGAGATCATTCAGAGCCTATAGCTCTGCCAGGCATGAGTGTGGATCCCCAGAACCCATGTAAAAGCTGGATGCTGTAGCATGGGTACCTGCAATCCCAACTCTCCTACAGTGCATGGGAGGCTTGGAGAATCTCAGGACTCCTTAGGGTCACAGAGCCTAGTATACACAGTGGCAATGAAGCTCAGTCACTGGGGATAGCCCTCTGACCCACACACTCTGGCATGTGCATCCCTACATCCACGTAGAGACTGACGGAAGTGAGGCTTCATGCAGTAACACACAATTGCTAGAAACTGATGATACCATCTTGCTTCCAAAACTTCTCTAATACAGAGAAAGTGCTCTATCTTGGTTTTGTAAGGAATAAGTAACATATATAGCTTCCTTGAAACCAGTTCCCATTAAAGACTTTAAATTGTGCTGTTTGATGGGGAAAGATCCTTACTATGCCACAAGCTGCACTGGAATTTCCAAAGTACAATGCCAACTAAAAACTAAGATATAGCAGAAGTTGTGTGGATCTCCAAGAGCAGTTTCCATAGCTCAGTGGTTGTGCCTCTCTGTGCCATACCAAAAGCAGGGCAGGCCTTTGCCCCATGTCTTATCCTGCCCAAACTGCTGCCTTCCCAGAGCACTGTGGGACAGAATCTTTCACACAGGACTTTGCAGACAAGGCCAGCAGCTGCCCCCTGCCACTGAGGTTGAGCAGTCCAGATGAAATCATTCACTCCTGTGCCATGCTGTCTGGGTACTAATGGCATCCTGTAGACAGTGTGGCCCCTTGCTGGGACTCCAGAGGACAGAACAAGACACTTGTTGTTGCCCTTGCTGAATGGAGCTGTTTCTTGAAAACATTTCAATTGAGTCAGTACCACCCCCTCTCAGAAGCTGTCAAACCACACCAGTTCCCCTGGGGCTTCTACATGCCTTGCCAAGGAGCTGGCCCCACCAGGGAACTGGAAGGAGTGTGTCTCTAAAGCAGGAGCCGAGCACTTGCTAAAGACAGAAGCCTAAAGACAGGAAAGCCATTATTATTAAAGTCCATGGCTCACTCTCATCTACTCTCTCCAGTTACCATATGAAACAAGAGGCATTTGCAACCTACCACACAGGCAGTTCAGACTATTTCCTTTGCCCTGATACCTGTGGCGTATCAAATCCCAAGATATAACGAATCCTTCAAGCAAGCTTCACTGAGTGTACGGGTACTACACTACGCTGGGGTTCATTGCTGTTCATAGCTCTTCATATGATGGAGCAGACAAGCAGAATAAAACATGATCAAGCCCCAAGCAGTGTTCAGTGTGCTGGGAAAGATGCTCCTGAAGCCACATTTGACGACAGAGGAGAAAAGACCAAGTGGAACAGAGACTAACAGCCTTCCCATGGCCACCTAGCTTTGCATGGCACTAGAAGATGCCGTGGAAGACTCCTCATGGGGAGTTACAGCTGAGCCCCTTGATCCTATCCTTTAACTGAGTCATACACATGGTGGGTTTAAACTTGATTGCAAAAAGGTTGCAGACACAGAAATCCAATTTCTCACCACATCTGCCAAAGGCTGGATAAGTATTAGAAAGAAAAGCTCTACAATAACAGCACACAGTGCAGCCTCAACTCTGCTGGCGATCCCAGCTTTTAGGAGGCTGAAGATCACTGCAGCTAGCATGAGCTTCATTACAAACCTTGTCTCAAAAATAAGTATTAAGGGCAATTTATTTTTCCAGCATTTTTAGAATAGAAGTGGTCATTGAGAATACAAGAGATGTTAATCAGACTTGTAGTTCTGTCATCCCTACCCCAGGAAAGTCAGGGCTGGTACTGTTAATAGGTAATACTGTTAATAATAACTGGTGAAGTTAATAGGCTTCGTGTGAAATATCACTTGTTCAGAGTATCAAATGAAGGCTTCTATATTTTGGTCACCCACCCAAGAAGGGCTTGTGGCATTGTTGTGTGCTGTTTAAAATATTCTGCTTCTGGGGGCCAAAGAGATGGCTCAGTGGTTAAGAGAACTGGCTGCTAATCCCCAGCACCCATATAGCAACTCACAACCATAACTCCAGTACCAAGGGATCTGGCACTTCACACAAACATACATGCAGGCAAAACACCAATGTGCATAAAATAAAAATAAATACAAATCTTTAAAACAACGTTCTGCCCATTTCTCCTTAAAATATCTTGTTTGTTTATGAAAGGTACTTTTACGAAAGGTGACTATAATTTGAGTTGGAAGAAAGGGAACAGCACCCCTTGAATGTGAAAGATCATTTTCAGACCTAGAATCTAGATTCAAAAAGGAAAAAGAAAAGAAAAATTGCAACCCGAACTACATTTTCTTATATAGACTGTCTACTTTATGTTGTGATTTTCCCAAAGGAAGAAAGAATATGATTGCCTCTGAGATCCCATTTACAATTCCATCCCATCCTTATACTTCCTGTTGAAATTAAATCATTAACTGAAGCAGGAAGAGGGCAAAGCTCCCTGCCAACAATGCCTCTTTGTCAGAGCCCAGCTCCCGGTCTGGGTGGCTGACAGCACAGCTACATTCATTAGGCTCCCAGCTTCTCTGCAAAAGAAATACAAGAAAGGACCTCTGACTCTTGTTTATGATGGCTCTGTGTATCCTACAGTTACATGAATGGTTGAAAAGACCTTGCGTGCCCCCCCCGCCCCCCACTGATCACATAGTAGATATCTCATCACTGCATACATTGGACCCAAAGGGGAATCCAAATTCTACTGCAAATGCAGGAAGCCAAGGATATCACTTGCTACAGCCTGTTGGCCTGTGGGAACTGCAGCTGTCTGTGCCTCATTTTAATGAAGGTAGACAAAGGGGACTCTCCATCTCCCACATTCTTCTTGAAAAGCCCAGAAGGAAAAGAGATGAGAGTAAAACATTCCTCCCTTGTCTTCTCAAGAAGAGTAAGACTGTCTTTTTCAGAGTGTTATCTGGTTAGCAGTACAGTGACTTACGGTCCATGACAGGCAAACACAGAACACCGTGTACACAACTAAGATGCCCATTCTACAAAATAGTCAGCAGGGTTCTTATGAACAAAAGTGAAAACCAGGAGAAACCTGGGAGTGGGAAGTGGCCTTGGGGTTGTTCTAGCAACTTACAGATACCAGAAAACTAGGAAGGGGCTAATAGGAAGTAGGACATCTAAGATGTTGGGGGAAGGGATTTAGTTAGTAGGACATACATGATATGAAAGTGGTGAGACAAACAGGATAGGAAGTTTAAGTACTGATGGTGTGGAGGATTGGGAAAATAAGGGCATGAGGGAGAGTAGTCAAAGTGACTAGTGAAACAGGCATATTGAAACCAATAAGCAAATTAAAATAAATAAGAGAAGGGAGATCTCCTTCTTAGTGAGAGAATGCTCCTCCTAGAACCATGATTATTAACAGGAACCCCAGTATCACATGTAGATCTCTATCCCCATTAACACAGGGGCAGTGAAACCCTGCCACCAGACAGAAAAACAGGTAAGATAGAAACAGAGTCAACACCCACCACCTCCAGTAAATCTCACAATTGAAATGGTAGGCATTAGAATCAGTTCCCTGACAATCAGTCATGTAGAATAAAAACCTAGAGTTCTCCATGCTAATAAGGTATCTAGATAGGCTCGGAGTATCTAGTCAATGAACTTCCTTTCCTGGGCATTCCATCCTGCAGGAGGTATTTAATCTCTGGTTCACCCTGGGGGTGATCCTTTGTTGTAAAGAATGCTGCCTAGATCCCAGAGAAGGCCGGCCTTCCTTTCTTCCAGTCCCTCCATACCTTGGCACTCATTGGGAAATTAGTCAAATTCCTTCAACCTGGGCTCAGCGTGGGTAGCGGACCTGTTCCCAACTTCTCAAAGTTCACAGCAGCATCTGGGTACACAGGAGTTTAAGAAGCATAGGATCTGTCCCAGATCTCTTGCCCAGAAGAACAGACTGAGACCTCTGTCTTAGACTGCATTCTGCCTTCCCTGAGCGGCATATCTGCCAGCATCAAGGCACAAATGGACAATGTATCATGACTGCAAAATACAGGGAAACAAAGGCAGAACAAAGCAGAAAGCATCTTCCCTGCTGACTAGCTTTCATAATGCTAAAGAGTGCTCTACAGGCTACTAGGAGAGAATGGCACCAACTGTGAACCTTATGAACCAACAACCAGGCAAGATGTACTCACTACTGAAATAATGGCAAAACCATTACAGGGGCAACCATTGTTCTTTGATTGGATTCAGGACTTGTTCCGCAAGAGAAAATTCATGACTTATAGTATGAGCCTAATCAAAACCCTATAACTAGGGAAAACATAGGCCATAAGAGGCCTTAAGAGGCAACCTACTACTGCTGTTTAGTTAAACTGACACAATTGTCAAACTGTTGTCTAAACATGTTTATACCCATAGACAAATGCTGCTTTCAGCCTTAACTAGAGAAGCTTCTCTTCACAGTACATGTACATGAATTCAGAGATGGTTGGCTGCTATATTAAGGGACAGTTGAGTGGAGAGCCCTATACCACCACTTTATGGCTCAGAATATACTGAAGGAGAAAGTGATGGAAAGACGGGACAGATGATGGAGAGGTAGAAGAGCTGTAGAATGCAACTCCTAGGCATCATGTGGCCATTGCAATCATGACCCCAGCAGCTGAGTTGCCTTCACTGGGCTGGCACAAGGCTAAATCTGTCAATAGTCATGGCCAGAAAGGGGGATAACTAGAGAGGCACTGCCCATCTCCACTGAGCTATTGGCCACTGCTGGGTTCTGGGTGAGAGCTACTGGTCAATCTGACAGGATCCATTGGATATTCCATGCCCATAGTCACTCATGCAGCCCTAATTAAATACAGTTAGAAAATCAAACAAAACCACATGAATGTGGGAAAGCCATGTGTAGGGAGGAGAGGGTGAAGAGATAAAGAGAGAGAAAGGGGCCTGAGAGGGTGAGAATACTCAGAATGCAGTATGTACACATATGGGCTGTCAAACTAAGTTTACTAATTTAAAAGTACACATTTTAAAAGGGTGACAGAGACTAACAAAGAACAACATTTCCCTAAATATGGTTACTACTCTACCTTGCCTTGGATATAGAAAAACTAATTATTCTCTTTTTGTATCAGCCTAAAACTATGTTTTGGGAATCTGCTAAATACAAAGAGGGGGAAAGACATGAACGAATCCAAGACTAGAGATTAGCAGTCAACAGTGCAGGGTGAGAAAGAATGTTTAGAATTCTGTCCATGTGGTTCAAAAGATAAACTCAGGAAGGAGACAGTAAGAAGGAAAATTAAGGATAGATGAAACATACTGCTGTGCACTCAAACCCAGGAACATAGAGCAAACATCATTTTCCTAACTTAACTGTTAATGGAGCATATTAATCAAATAACACATAAAAAGGAGAAAACTGCCAGGAGTGGTGGCACATGCCTTTAATCCCAGAAGGAGGCAAGGAAGGCAAATTTCTGAGTTCAAGTCCAACAGAGTGAGTTCCAGGATAGTCAGGAGTGAACAGAGAAAAACTATCTCAAAACAAGCAAGGAAGAGAAGAGAGGAGGGGGGGGGGAAGGGGAGAGAAGAGAGAAGAGAGAAGAGAGAAGAGAGAAGAGAAGCAGACCATAAATGTGGGGGCTCAGAGAGATAACTCAGTGGTCAGAGTGACTGCTCTGCAAACATAGCTGGATCATGGTGCCCTTGTAACAAGTTAGATATTCTGAGAAATACGATTATTCCAGCTGCAGTAGTGTGCAGAGGCAGAGGCCTAAGACATAAGCCCCAGTTCAAGAAGAAGAACCGGAGTCAGAAGGACACAAAGGAAGTGATTGAAAAGGACAGGAAGCTCTCTTCTGGCTTTTGTGTGTTGCACAGGCATGTATAATATACATGTGTACATACATGCACAGAACTGTATCCAAAAGCACACGTTAAAAACAAAAACAAAAAAAAAATATCAACTGTATATTTCACAAATCTTAGATGCAAAGAACACACCTTACACTGACTAGGACTGATTGTTCAAAACCAGATAGCTTATACCATAGAGAAATGATAACTGGTTGTGGGGTAAACATAGCTTAAGTTGATTTAAAGAGAGATCATAATGTGTTATTAGTTTGTTCAGCTTTTATGCTTCCTGGCTTAAGTTTAAAACAAAACAGAAACAGAAAAGCAGGATCTCAGAACTAAGCTACAGATGTAGAGCATGTTATCATTTGCTAGACACTTAAATGACCAGTTGTCTGTGACATTGAGCGTGTCTGTTTTAAGGAGAGGGCATTTTGGTGTCCTTTTTTCTCTCTACCGGTGCTGTTTTGTATCTTGTCAGCATCTGTCCATTTATTTAAGAATTATGTTTATGTTTAATATATAATATAATATATATTATATTATATATAATAATATATATTATATATAATATAATATTATAATATAATTATAACATTATTATATATAACATATATTATTATATATCATATATATTATATTATATATAATATAATGTATAAATGCTTTGTCCATGTGTATGAATGTACTGCAAAAATGCCTGGTATCCCTGGAGACCAGAAGAGGGCACTCTAGATGCCCTGAAATCAGATTTACAGACAGTTTTAAACCACAGTGTAGGTGCTGGAAAGTGAACCCAGGTCCTCGCCACTGTTGTTAGAGCAAGCGCTCTAACCACTGAGTGACCTCTCCAGCCCAGTCTATTTATTAGCTTTTCAGCTGTAATTGAGTGCAGAGGAGGGAAGAGAAGAATGACAGTCCCTCTTTCTGTTCCCAGAGACTTCTGCCTCACCCCCATCTCTTCTGGAATGTTCTCTTGCTATTAATGAAAGGACTACAAATATGAGTCATACTCATGGGTTTGTGGGTGACATAACTAAAGACTCTGAGGAGATGTCTGGTGTAGAAAATGTACAACCACTCAGTTTAAGGCAAATCAAAGGCAAGAGGGTAGAACAGACTCTACAGTCCCGGGAAAGCATCGAGCCTTTACATAAAAGAACAGGACACTGACTTAGAATGTCTAAGAAACAAGTAATGGAGATTTCATAAATGATGTTTGAGGCAGTCAGGAAAAGCTCTGTCAAGACATCAGTGAGGCCAGAATGAAGGACAAACTGGGGACAGAGAAGGAAATCACAAGCAAAAACAGCAGCACCCTCTCCTTTTCTAACTGCAAAGAGGGAGTTTCCAACTTCAATGAATTTTCTGGAATGTCTAGACAAGTACTAATCCCCAAAGACTTTAAGCTTTTCTTAAAGTTGCAAAAAATGTAGCATATTAATTCCATTCTTAAAAGAGGTTGCCGTACACACAAAGAAAAAAAAGTCTAGTTCTGCCTCTGATACCAGAGGACTTCTAGAGTTGAGCAGATGCTTTCCTTTTGCCAAGCCTGGCCCTGGTTGTGTCCCATGCTGGTTTCTAGACACACAGACACAGGACACCTTCCTCTTCAAAGCAGCAGACACAGGGGGCAATGCTGGGAACTCTAGAGGCCTTTTCTACTGCTCAGGGGAAAGAACTGTGAGCCCATAAAAAAAGATCTCTTCTGTAAGAGTATACATTTACATAAAGACTTCACTATAGTTGGGGCTGTTATTCACTACTATCTGCTGATCCGTTTTAATCACTCTCCCTGAGAATGCTGGCAGACAAGGGCAGGGAACATGCAGGAACCTGAGAGGACGCAGCCATAGGGAACTCCTTTTCCTCCTCCATGGCTGTATTTCCTAACCCACCACAGCTCCTGGCCCACGGCGATATCCAAGAGACTTCTTGTTTCCAAAGAATTTGGTCAGCAATGTCAAAATGAACAAAATCATCAAAGTGGACTTGCAAACCAAGCCCCAATCCCCTCCTTCAGGGTGAGCACATGTAGTGTTGGTGAATGGACAGGCACAAGCACAATCCCTGGCCTGCCTTTGGGAAGAAGTATGGAGATGTGCTTTCCTAAGCTGAGTGTGTTCCTGGGAGTCCCCCTGCTCTGTCTGACTAAGGGCAGGTGATCCAGAAATTACTTCAAATTCAACTGGACATAGCAAACTTTGCTTGGACTCTAACTACTATTAAATCATTTTGCCTAAATGGATGAGCCATTTTTCAAGACTGCAAACTGTAGCAACTGCAATGTGTTCATGTGAAATGTTAAGTGGCCACATCCTAGCTTTTGGCAGTAGAAGCAGCTTCGAAAGAGCTCCAAAAACCCAATGAGAGATTGCTGTAAAGCTACAGAACGTTCCAAATGAACTTGAATGAATGAATAAATAAAGGCTTCATCCTAGTGTTTTTGTTTATGGAAAATGTCAGTGTTTAAATAAAATGCATTTGTCAATGAAACTGTTCAATTAAAATCCATCCATCTATCAAGATTTTCAGGTCCGCAAAGTATGACCATTCCCTAGGAGATCACATCTGCTAAAAGCACCTGAATGCTATGCTTAGTACACAGTAGGTACACAACAACAAAACTAAATAGGAGCCACTGTGTGTGGAGAGCAAGAGCAGGTGGGCGAGGCAAAGGGAGGTCAGGTACTCCGAACCTTCTCCCGCCCGTGTACTTACTGGGTCTCAGCGCCTAGTAGCATGTCCACCTTCTCACTGGCATGGTTGCTGAGGACTGTCAGGGTAAAGAGGTGAGTGGCAGAGCTCTGTCTTGAGTAAAGCATCGTGGAAGGGTTCTTCCCTGGAGAGGAATTAAGCTCTTCATTGTCACAGGATTCCACCAACAGCTGGTCCCTTAAGGAGTAATCATTGACATTGTAGCTTTCTTCACTAAAAGAAAGGGGGAGAACATTTTAATTTCTCAGTGGCTAGGACTGTGACACTGTCAGATTTCAAGTCACCTTTCCGGAGAAGTGGCCAGGACATCCAGAGGGAGGAAAGAATGGCCTGTTTGATAACATGAATTGGAATCTGATTTTGATCTACCAATTACCAATTAAGAGAAGCACCGAAATTATGATACTAAAGTACGTCTCAGATAAAAGAGCAATATATTTTTGAAAACACAGGTCATTTCTTATATGGACTTAAAAGTCAATACATGAAAAGTGAGCACTTCTTGAGTACAAAACTATGAGAAATTTCTACTGAAGATCCAAGTATCTGGCAGGCAACACCATGAGACTCACACTGCCATTTTAGGAACAATAAACAAATGTTAGATAGATGAAATGTTGAATAATTAACCCTATGAAGAGTTTCATAGGCTTTATTTGCCTCTGCTCTGTAACTGGTATAATCAGTAAGAGTTGCACACATCCTGATAATTGGTGCACCTGCCTGCTTTACACACACCTTCACCACAAAATGAAGAGGACACTGTAAAAGCCTGCCCACACTCTGGGTAGCCCCTACCCACGAATGACCACAGCAGAGGACACAAGGAGAACCCCAGAGGCCTAACGATAAAAATCGAACTTTAGCAGATCCCCCAAGGAGGCCTGCTTGCTTTGGCAAAGTTCCCAGTCCATTCTCCCTGATAGAGCCTTGTACTTCAGAAGCCACGAGGACATCCTGCTATGTCCCCACCCTTCCTTATCCTAGTCTCTCAGGACTCTTTATTCCACAGTGTGAAGATGGCGAATCCCTCGGGACAACTGGCTCTTGAATACTTCCCACTGTGTCCTTCTGCGAGCGTCCTCCCTTAGGGAATTCAGTTAAGTCTTAAGCAGCCTCTCACTGGAACCTTCTGTCTACCTTGTAATCAGGTAAGTTTCCTCTAACAGAATCTTGGTTCTCTAGAGATGCTGTATCTCCTAATGGCTCTGCTCGCTTCTACAAAATGATGCCCTTCTGCTCCTAAGAAGGCCTAGACTCTGGAGCTTACGCTGCTGGTCTCAGTCCCAATCACAAGCTTCTACAGACTTCAGAGTCCTCCAATCCTATGTTAGGGCTCCCAAGCTTACCGCACCAATTATCAGGATGCGAGCAAGTCTCACTGATCATAACTGTTACAGAACAGTGGCAAACGAAGCCATGAAGCTCTTCACTGAGTTAAGTATTACTTTCTTCTTTACATTCCATGAACAGCTCCTTCTCTTGCTGTGGTCTCAGTGGTTGCAGGTACGATATCTCAGCCTTCTCCTCACTCTTATCATTACCATCAAATGTGGCCTATCCTTCATCCCAATAACAGTCTAGACACACGGTACTCTGTGCTCTACCAGGCACCTATCTTTCTAGCTCAAGTTCAAATCCTTGTCACCCAAACTTAATTAACCCACCGGTTCCTATTCGCTGACTCTGACCGTTTCCCTGTTGATGGATTCCTCATGTCTCCTCACCTGTACATATCAAATTACCCATCTTGGATTCCTCATAGCTAGCTAAAATCTTGTCTTGCACCGTGCTTATCTCCCTTGGCTCTACTTGTCTGGCAAACTCCAAATCTAGCTATAGCTATCTCTTCCTGCTCTCTTCTGCTGTTATAGATAAACCTCAGCTGAACTGAGGTAAGCAGACGCCCCTACAATAAATTCTAGTGTACTCTAGGAACAATGGCATTATCTCATTTAATAGCACATAAAAGTATTTAAACTTAGAAGAGCTGGAAGAAAACTCCCTGTGTCCAAATATAGTACGGGTTCTTCGAACAAAACATTTTGTTCAAAAGTTCAGGTGCTTTCTTTATTCAGCAGTAAACATTCTGCCTTGTAACTGTCCTTGGAAAACTTTATAGTTTTTTTTTTTTGTTTCCTTGAAGTTTAGGTTGATAAACTGTCCACCCAGAAACAGCACATACAGCCTTCTCTAAAAACTAAATATACTTTCTGACCAAATCCATTGTTAGGATCATGTCTGTGTTCTCTGTAAGTTCCCATGTCAAGAAGATTTCCAAATCTGTCCCGAGGCTGCCACACCCAGGCATATAAGTTGTTTTCACATCTAAATGAGACCTATCAAAGCCCACATTACACTCAAAAGAAGAAAGCAGGACAGTGCACCTTACAATCAAACAGGGTTGTATCTAAAAGATCTTGTTTACTAAAAACAAAGAAGTCAATTGTTAGCAGGGCAGAAAATGTTTACAATGCCAGGACATCTTAGACATAAATTTAACAGCCCAGGATTCAGGATGTGCCTGTGCACACACCCTACCACTAACACCACTATCACACACACACTCTCATACACACACACACACACACACACACACACACACACAAAGAGGCAGGAGAGATGAAGGCAAAAAAAAAAAAAAAATGAAAGCAAAAGCAGTATCTGTAGGAAAAACCACTTAGAAAATAGAGGTTGCTTGCTATTTTTCTTTTCTTCCTATCTTGCTCTTTGGTGGCAATCAAAAGCTATAACATCATCACTCAATGGCAATATCAAAAATCATTCTCTGGATAGGGAAATTAAAGAAATTAATATTTTATGGGTGCAATAGTTAGGTAGGCCCTGAAGAATAGTAGTTGCATTGGGATCAAGGTTCCTTCCAAAGAAACGAAAGTCCAAAGAATATGTGCATGACTGCCCTCATTTAGCATCAGGAAGCATTGTTAATTTGTCCCTGACAGACCTTAAGGACTAAGTTCCTAGAAGACAAATATAAACTATGATGGCAAGTCTTTCCTCTGCTTCATTTTTTAGAATTTGTATCTTCTAGGATTTACCTAAATTTAAAAAAAAAAAAAAAAACAACAGCTAGAAAATTTTATTTCATCAATGCTTTGAATGAGGACTCACTAAAGCCGGAAACAGATACATTTTTAAATTGTGCATTAAATGTTCCTTTAAGCAACAAGTACAACGCCATGACTAAAAGCTATGGTAGTTGCCTGACCCCATTTAGACCAGTCAGCCTTTCCATGTCTACTTGGAATGGTAAAACTGTGATCCTCCTATTCACAGCTAGAAAAACTCATCATTGGTAATTGTCCAAACTGTATGAATGGAGACCTTAGCTTATTTTAGATACCTAGATCCAAAGCCATTTTCAAAACAGATGTTTCCTGTCTGTCTTTTAAGTGATTACTCTCATTCATTAAAAAAAAAAAAAAAAAAAAAAAAAAAAAAAAAAAAATCATTGTTATCTAGGTAGGTTTTGCATTATATACTTATATAGAGCCAACACTTTACTAGTTTTTAAAAGTGGTGTCTTATTAAAAAAATACCTTTAACAGTAGCAAATAAATAAGTAAATAAATTCGTTATTTATCCCAGTCAGCTACCTTAAAACTCACGGAAACAAAAACTGGCAAGTGGCTGGCTCACTCTTACAAGAAATTTTCTGGTATGTTCTCTCACACACTCACTACTACACAAACATCATGACCAAGAAGCAAGTTGGGGAGGAAAGGGTTTATTCAGCTTACACTTCCATGTTGCTGTTCATCACCAAAGGAAGTCAGGACTGGAACTCAAGCAGGTCAGGAAGCAGGAGCTGATGCAGAGGCCATGGAGGGATATTCCTTACTGGCTTGCTTCCCCTGGCTTGCTCAGCCTGCTTTCTTATAGAACCCAAGACTACCAGTCCAGGGATGGCACCACCCACAAGGGGCCCTCCCACTTGATCACTAATTGAGAAAATGCCTCTCAGCTGGATCTCATGGAGGTATTTCCCCAACTGAAGCTCCTTTCTCTGCGATAACTCCAGCTCGTGTCAAGTTGACACACAAAACCAGCCAGTACACTCACATATAGATAGTTAGTCCCCCAGGAGTTCAGAATGATAGCCATTATTCCCCTGACTCTGATCTGTCGATGACTGCATAAAACTCATTCTTCTGTCAATCGGAACCTGAAACCCCCTCACCCCCCAGTTCAGACTGGCTAGTGTGTGCTGGAGAAGGAGAAGGGAGCCCACACCAGGCACCACTAGGCCAGGCTTTCCCCCTCCTGCGCACTCAGGTCCCAGAAGGCCAAAGGAGTGGGAAAGAAACAACTCTTTTCCTCAGGGAAGCTGACTCTAATCAGACTTCCCATGTTTGTCTCCATCATTTAAAAACATATGGTTGACACAATTTCTGAAACAACTTGGATCATGTAATGAGGAAGTCGAATTGCTCAGGAAAAAAAAACGAGTGGAAAAACCACCTTTCTTTGCTCGGACGAGTTTACATGGAGACTTCCTCCCATTGTGCCACATGCTCTCCACACTTGCAGCTGCCCGGGCTCCCCGCTCTGTGCAAGGCACTTCCGATCAGGTGCAGGGACCCGTCAAGATCGAGGCCACAGAGATGAGTCTCCCCACTGAAACCCAAATGAAATCCTAGTAACCTCTGTCCAGACTCTCCTCTAAATAATTATCTTAAACAATATAAGGAGCCATCTGTTGGCAACAGGAAACCAAACTAAACACTTCTCATAGTTATTTTCTGTGTGAAGAAGCTCACACAATGTCTGAATGTATGCTGCACACCAACTGAGGTGAGGTGACATGAGATGATGTGACATGAGCCTGACGGTGAAAAGTTTCTTTTTCTTGTGATGCTGTGACTGGATCCCAGGGCCTCGCACATACTTAGTCAGCACCGGAGCAATACGCACCATCCTTGGCACCCCCTTTATTAGGCAAATAATTAAGGAGCCCTTTAGTTCCTGCCCCATAGTGTCTACACAGGTTGGGGCATTTCTTATAGGGAGCATTTATTTATGAATATTACTTATTACTTTTATATCAGAAAGACATTTAAAGACAACGTAGAAGAAGTTCATGTTTAAATATCAAAATGACAGATGCATGGAAATTTGCAGGATTAAGTGGAAATCTGAGAATTAAGCACCCATTTTGTCACAGTCGGTTTGGGGAAGGGGAAGGACAGAATGAGGACAAAGGGACATTCATCTGCAATTTTGCTCAGCTTGTGTTTTCTTTTTGGTTTAAGAGGAACATGTCTAGCGTTAACTCCCATGTCAAGTTTGGGCAATGAGTATGTTAGTGTGTGATGATTTTCTGTACTCTTGACCTATTTTAAAGTAAATTAAAAAATAAAATGTGTTTTAAATCCTAAGTGCATAGATGTGAAGACTATTAGTAGTCCAGGTGTCTGTGGATGTCTAAGTGTGTGGTTGAATCAAGCAGAAGAGAATGGGATGTCTTATCTGTCCTACTGACTAGACAACTGTGTGGAGAATACATCACTGACTGAAATATAACCATAAAGCCACCATGAATTCACTACAATGACTGAGAAAAAGAACTCCAAATAATGACTCTCCTACATATTAATGACACCCAGTTAAGTGATATGATCAATGAGGATTGGCAAGATGGACTCAGGGATAACAGTTGCTCTAAGGACGTGAGATTAGTACCCAAGCTCATGGTGGTAGGGGAGAATTGAATGCCACAAGTTCTCTTCTGACCTTCACATACATGCTATGACACTCCTACTTGCATGTGCGCATGCATGCACACATACACACACACACACACACAAACACAAACCCACATACACACTTGCATGTGCACACAAATAAATGAAGCAGAAAGTTCAAATATATAATTTATGGACTTATCTTATTTATAACATCAGAAAATCTCTTAAGATATTTGTTATGCATGGGAGCTCAAAGAGACTGGGCCACCAACCAGGGAATATTCAGGGGCTGGACCCTATACATCTGTAGAAACTGTGCAGCTTGGTCTTCATGTGGGACCTTTAACAAGTGGAGCAAGGGCTGCCTTGGTCTTTGTTTCCTGCCATTGGATCACTTTCGTCCTACCTGAACTACCTGGTTGGGCCTCAGTGGGAGATGATATGCCTAGTCCTGCTGTGAATAGATGCCCCAGGGTGGGAGGTACCCAAGGGGAGGGGTTTTCCCTCTCTGAGAAAGGGAGGAACAATGTGGGGAGAGATTTGTAAGGGTGGGACTGGAAGGATAGGAGGGAGGCAGGCTGCAATCAGGATGTAAAGTGAATTTAAAAAAACAATAAATTATTGGAAAAAGTAAAATAAAAAATATAATTAAAAAAAGATATTTGTGATGAAGCTTGCCAGGTCTTTCTATATGAAGACAACCTTGGTAAGTATCTGCTTTTCTAGTGTACCTTCAATTTTAATCCAATAAATACAAATCCAAAAATAGTTTTGTGAGGAGACTTGAGTAGAGAGGCTAGTTGAGTTATTTTAAATCATGTGGGAAAATAGACATACAGAAACAACAAGGTGAAAATGATATGTTCCCTGGGTATACTAAGACATTTATAAATGTATAGTAGTTCAAGAACCAGGCCTGGGCATGAATTGACATAGGAACTAGTGAAATAAACTGATGAGTTCAGAAGACAATTTATACATACTTAGGGACTTAATGAATGATACGGGTGGTTTTCCAAATATGAGGCATTGATAACCAATAAATAACTTCAGGAGATTTGGAGAAACATCTGACATTGCCTAAAAATTTGCATTCCAATGTCATTCCTTAAGGCAGGTTGAATCCTTTGATTGGGTATGTCCATGTCTGTAAGAGTCCTAACGAGGTGGATGGTGAGTAACAAGACAAGTCGGACCTGCCTTGTGGTGAGCCATAGATTTTAAAATATGCGCTGCCCTGTGGAGGATTCTCACCTTGACCCTTACTAGTGATCATCCTAGATACCCACTCTTGTTGGCCAGAGAGAGGGAGAAAGGATACTTGACCAAAATGCATCCATGGGATGAAGGAAAGAAAAGTTGGCAGGGAAGGTCAAAGGTTATACTGCAAAGGACAGCTTCCCTACTGTTTTCTGTGCCAGGAGAACATGTGCATATATTTCACACTCATCTGAGAACTCTCTCACATGGACCAAGTACAAGTGAAGGGAACCTAAGCAACACTTTCAATTCTTCCTTTTGTAAAAAGTTAAATTAAGAGAGAAGTGTACTAAAGAAATTTTTTTTCAAAACAGCAAAATGACTCCCAGCATTCACCTTCAAGGTAGTGGAATAGGTTTTTTAATCTTTTAACCTTTTCCATAGGTTTTGTTTATAACATTCACACAGCCACTGTCCTAAAAAACAGACAAAAACAGGCCAGCACAAAGAAAAATGTCTCCAAGCCAGCAGTTGCCTGGGAATCCTCAGACCAGCACTCACAGGCCAGAGAAATGGAACACTGCCCCAAGGTCACAATGGCCCAGCATCCCATGAAATCCAATGCCAGGGGCTTTGACATTATTCTCCTGGATGTCGGCATAGAAGTGAACTCTGTTGTGCACCTGTGGCATTCTGAAATGCTATCTCCCCTTTTAGTACCTTCCATGACATTTCCCAGGCATCCTTCTTCAGAGTCACTCCTGTACAAACAATTGTTTTTCTCACAGGGATGTCACGGGCCTGTGACTCTCCCAGGAGGGCTGAGACCCGGAACATAGAGGATTGCAAGGAATCAGCTCATTGTGTTTTCCTTCAGGGCGTGCACATGAGACAGACCTTCCTCTGCAGATTTCAACTTGTTTCCCTCGCTCATTCAACAGCCTGGTTTCAAAATCTCTACACTTGCTTTTGTGCTTCACTGGCATTAAAATGCTCCAGTCAAGCATTGCTGACACAGAGGACATTGAACAATGCTGGAATTTATTTCAAGTTAAGGAATTAAAAAAAGAGAAAGAAAGAAAGGAAAAAACAAACAAACAAAAAAAAACCCTGATTTACCTAATTGAGATAGATTTCATGTGTAAAGCTTAGCTTACGACAGTCCTAAGAAGTTAAGTTTCATGGGATTTCCAGAAGTTGCGGATTTCAGCATAGTAGGTAAGGTTACAGATCTGACCCCAAAGGCCTGCTTAGACTTAGCCCATCACACTTCTGCTCTGTGGACCTGAGCAGGGTTCCAATCCTCTCCATGCTTCATGGCTCTCATCTGCACAATGACAGTAACAGTACCAAGGCACCAACTTGTCGTGGAGATTAAATGAGATAAAATACATATTATCTTTTTGTTGTCTATAGCCTTTATAAGCGTTCCTGGATTATACCAAATGTTAGCTATTTCTTTTGTTTGTTTTCCTAATCGAGTACTACCCATTTAAATTGCCTGACAATTTTATAAAGAAATGATAATTGCCTATGCCCGGCAAATGCTCAAGTGGACTAAGCAGGATTCAAACTAAATATTAATATCATGAATTCATGATTTGCCAAGAGTTCTGACTAGCACAGAAGGAGCAATATTTACGCTGAAACTAGTTTCAAATAACCTTACTTCTTCAGTTCCTCAAAATAGCTCTCAAGAATAGTGAACACGCCACATACTTCCTATCTACTGTCCAGAGAAAAACAGAGATTAGAAGTGAAGATTAGAAGTGACGTTGTGATTATCTAACACCAAAAAAAAAGAGAGACAGAGGGTGCAGGACAGTCTGAGACTGCACGACAGCCAGAGTCCACAGCCCAACACCAGCAATGCCCCTCATACTGGAGTAAGAGGAGATAAGCACTTCTAAGAGGCTATAAGCACCTTGCTAGAGCTTTCTACCTGCAGTGACCAGGACACAGCATGACCAGAGAACAACCTCTTGCACAAGTAACAAGGTTACTCCATGTGGTTTGAATACGCTTGACCCAGGGAGTGGCACTATTGGGAAGTGTGGCCTTGTTGGTGAAAGAGTATTACTTTGGGGGTAGGCTTTGAGACCCTTTTCCTAGCTGTCTGGAAGTCAATCTTCTGTTTGCCTTCAGAACAAGATATAGTGCTCTCAGCTACTCCAGCACCATGCCTGCCTGGATGCTGCCATGATTCCCGCCATGATGATAATGGACTGAACCTCTGAACCTGTAAGCCAGCCCCAATTAAAATTTGTTGCTTTTTAAGAGTTGCCTTGGTCATGGTGTCTGTTCATAGCAATGAATACCCAAACTGAGACACTGGAGATGACAGGAATCACCGCCACACTCAAGTTTAGGATAAGCGCCATTGACTTACAACAATGAAAATGAGAACTGCAGGTTGTACTTTACTATCACGAGGGGGCGGGTTCCAGGAACCTAGAAAATGTCAAAATCTGAGGATAAGTTATGTCTGTTATACAAAATTGTATATTTGCCTATAACCTTCTCATATCATATTTTTAAACATGTTCTGCATTAACTATAATAACTGTCACACTATGAAAATAATTGCTATGCTGAACCATCTAGAGTAACTATGAAAACATCTATATAAGCAAAGCAATGAAGTCTCGCCCCTTATTTTTTATACCCTACCAAGGGCACTGAGTTTATGGAAATGGGAGCTGACTACAAGGTGACTCCTCCTGGATCCACAGGAAAGGACAGTGCTAGAAAAAGCCCACCCACCCCCCAACCTAAAAAGCAGCCACCACCCACATCTCTTTGTGAGGAATGAGCTTATGTCACTAGCTATCCCTCCCCTTGATAACTGTGGTGCGTGACAGGGAGAGACAGACATTTATTCCCAAATCACTCCAATTTCAAAGGCCATAAAATCAGACCTGGTCTGGCAGTATGCCACAGCCTTCAGATGTGAAACATGGCAAGAAGACTTTAGAGTACATTTTAAGCAATGAAATAGTACGGGGGTAATAGTTTGATTTGTGGCAAGACTTTTTAGCAAGATATACTCATCGCTGAATTAAAATTGATAGTATCAGTTACTTTATAGGGATTACTGCAGATGCTAAGCCTTTGTGTGTACGATCCTACTGCATTTGCACACACTACACGGTAAAGATGACATCACTACCTCCCCTGTACAGATAGGATCGCTGAGATATTGAGATGCTGAAAATGCCCTGCACAAAATCATGTGGTCAGGAACTGAATCTACATCATTTATTCCCCAGTATTGATACTGTGCTACTCAGCAATGGTGCTTTGTACAGGGAGTAGCAATGTCATTTCTCCTTAGAGGCATGGAAGAAAATACTTTGTGTTATCAATGTAATAAGGAATGGGGGGGGGGCAGTGAGAAACAATAAAACAGACATGAAAACCCATTCCCTCATTTGTCTCCCTTCTCACTGTCTTCAATTTAGAAGCAAATGCTACAATGTTCCGCACGCTTAGTGTACCCTGGAGCAAAACTGACTTGAGTCAGAATTCTTTAAGGTTGATTTCTCAAGACATTTATTCTGCAGAGAAAGACAACTTACGTCAGGTAGTTTCAGTTTTCTATAATTGGAAAGAACATTACCATGGAAAAACTTATGACAGGATGGAACCAGGCCAGGACACTTCCAAAGAGCCTACATTGCCTGAAGTCACTGGGCATTCAAACCTTGTAAGAACTGAGTTCTACTGTAAGAACCTGACCTCAGGATGGTGACCTGGTGGTTCCACTATAGAGAATCCATCTTCTAAACGCTAGAGGCTTGTCACAGAGCTGAGTTATGTGTCTCAGATCCAGGTTTAAGGACCCAGAGAAGAAAAAAACACTCAGGATTTCTCAAACCCAATTTGTTTCTCTCATTTTGTTTTTTGAATGCAAGTGTGAGAGCGGGTGACAGCTCAGCACTTTTGCTACTTAAACCATTTTATATGAGAACACATTGCCTGGTAGCCTAAAACATTAGTCAATACTATGATAAAAATTGCCTCTGTAGCGTAGTTTCACAAACAGTCTCAAGGTTTGTAAATTGAAGTTACACGGTATTTACAGAAGTATATGGGTGATATTCCAGAAAATGTCAGAAGCCACTTAACTAACAAGGTTCAGATTTGTTTTTATCAATATTAAGTAATCATAGTGGTTGTTTCGGAAGTAAAGTTGTAGCTGAGTTGGTAGAGGGCCTTCCTACCAAGCACAAAGTCCTGAACTCCCAGAGCCATATAACATAGTGGTGATCCACACCAATAACCCTAACACTCTGAAGGTGGGGGCAGGAGGAGGAGTATCATGGCTACAGGAACACTTGGCTATAGGAGCACCATGGCTACAGGAGCACCATGGCTACAGGACTAATTGGCTACAAGAACACCATAGCTACAAGAGCACCATGACTACAGGAACAACATGGATACAGGAGCCCTTGGCTACAGGGTGAGTGCGAGGCTAGCCCAAAATGTGTGTTGAAAGGAAGGGAGGGAGAGAAAGAATAGAAAAGAGAATGAAAGTTTATTACTTATAAAGATAGTACCCCAAACCAAGAAAGACATAAACATAAATATCCCTCCTGAAAGTCTGAGCCAAAGGAAAACTGAATAACAAGAACGCACCAGGAAAGGCTCACAGAGATACACAAAAAGGAAAATCTACACACAAGACACATCTCTACAACCAGGGTTGTGATCTAAACCAAATATCCTCAGATGGACCCCCAGGAGAAATAATCTAGTCCACTGCATGATCAACAAGCTCCCAAGGACCACTAAGTCTGCCATGAGGAAGACAGAAGGCAACTTGTATACACTGTGGAGGGCAAGGCTATATCAAGCCAGATTCCAAGATGCTCTAGACATGAGACAGAATGAATGGTATGTCCATGCCATGGGACTTCTGCTCAGCCATCTGTGGTATATGAATGAAAATGGTCCTAGGGGCTCATCCAGAGTGTCACTATTTGAAAGCATTAGGAGCTGTGGTCTCCTGGAGGAAGAGTGTCACTGCAGGTGGGCTTTGGACTTGGGGATTTCAGAAATCCAAGCCAGGCCCAGTCTGTTTGTCTCTATCTCTCTCCCTTACCTGTGAACTCTCAGCTTTTTCTCCTGCACCATGTCTGCCTGCCTGCTGCCATGCTCCTTGTCATGACAACAATACACTAAACCTCCAAAACTATAAGCAAGTCCCAAGTACCAATTAAATGCTTTCTTTCATAAGAGTTTCTGTGGTCACTGTAGTCCCTGAGTGGAATACCACAGGAGCTTTCAAAGCAGTAACACTTCCTGTCCCAGCCACCACAGGAGGCACCTCCTTTCCCACCTCAGCCTGCAGCCATCATGAGGTATAACCACAGGAGCTCAGGACTTTAAATCCTACCAATCCTCACTCTGTAAATCTCTGCCCTGAAAAGCTCTGCCCCCTAAGAAATCCTATATAAGCCCTGCCCTTTGTTTAATTTGCTGCTGTCCTCTCTCAGGTGCAGAGGCTGCCATCCATGGATTCGTCCCTCCACACCCTAGATCTTCCTAATAAATCTTTAATGAGACTTGCTGTCTGATATAACTCCCTCATCAGAAGAAGCCAAGAATCAAAGAAGTGGGCCAAGGTGGTGATGCTAAGTGGTCAGGGAATATGGTGGTTTGGGCTGTATGCTGCAAAGAAGTGTGATGGAGCCCTGACTCCTGACACTTTGAAAGTTGCCTTATTTAGAAGAAGAAAAAAAAAAAAAAAAAAAAAAAAAAGCCTTTGCAGATGTAGTCAAGTCACAGTGGACTGAAGCAGACTCTATCCAATAACTAAGTGATTCGAAGTAGGGGCTGACTGACAGAGGCACAGCAGAGAAGCAGGCCATATGGAAACACAGGCCAACTGGAAAGCATGCTTGTGGGCAGGCCTTCTGGACTCCTCAGCCACTCATTTTGTATTGCTGTCATACAGCAGCTACTGGAGATGCTCAGGGACAGAGATTCTGCTCTCAGAGTCAAGTAGAACTAAGGGAAAAGATTGGGCATAAACAAGGTATTAAATAAGTGTAAGATAGTCAATTGCCTTAGAAACTTTGAGAGTTTTAACCAATTAAGGTCTTAGATTCAGTTTATGCATTTCATATAGGATCAATTGTACCAAACTCCATGAGGCTGTACATGTGGATATAGTCAGGAGCACACTGATTGTGTTATTATGGGAATGTAACAGTTATCATATGTTAGTACATATTAATCTATTACTATCTGGTAACATATTATCTTAGGAATTTGTTGCTGTGAAGGGATACCATGACCCAACTCTTTTTTTTTTTTTTTTTGGTTTTTTGAGACAGGGTTTCTCTGTGTATCCCTGGCTGTCCTGGAACTCACTCTGTAGAACAGGCTGGCCTCGAACTCAGAAATCCACCTGCCTCTGCCTCCCAAGTGCTGGGATTAAAGGCATTTGCCACCACTGTCTGGCCCTAAGACAACTCTTATAAAGGCAAACATTTACTTGGGGCTGGCTTACAATTTCACAGGTTCTGTCCATTATCATCATAGTGGGAAGCTTGGCACCCTACAGACAGTCTTGGTGCTGAAGGAGCCAAGAGTTCTATATCCTGATCCAAAGGTATCCAGGAGGAGGCTCTGATTCCACACTGGGTGGAGCTTGAGCATAGAAATCTCAAAGTGATATACTTCCTCTAGCAAGACCACACCTCCTAATAGTGCCAAGAGCCAAGCATTCAAACACATGAGTCTGTGGGGGCCAAACCTATTCAAACCACCACACTTACCATGCTTATAATACAATATTACTATTACTGCTGTATCAAGCCAGAAAGCAAAGCTGGTTTAAGGTCTGGTGTTGTTCCAAAGTAGCTCTTACCTAGGGAGGCATTAGGCCACACCTAGAGATGGTTTTGTTATCATAGTGAGAGGAAGTGCTATTAGTACACAATGGAGAACCAGCAAAGATACTACTTAACACTCCATCATGGAACCACCCCATAGCAAAGAGGCACAGGCCCCATGTCAACACTGCTGAGGTCAGAGATCTAAAACCAAAGAATTCACCTTCTCATCAAATCACACTTGAAATTTGGAAAGATAAACTATTAATAAAGTGGCTAACAAGCAACCCAGACCTGACTTAAAAAATATATTTACATTTTCTTCTAATTAAAAAAGTAAAACACCAACAATAAAACAAAACAAAACAAAACAACCAACACTACCTTTGAAGAGAGAGAGCCCCATAAGCTAACCATCAAGTCCTGGTTTGCAAGCACCAGCTACTTTCAGAAGAACCATGTGCTGAATGCTACTGGAGACAGAGCAGCTAAACCCCTTGCCTTAACCTTGTAATTCCAACCAGTCAGTGGGTGGCTGGATTAGTCCTAGAGAGCTGGCACAGATAATGATCCCTTATCTCTCCCTTGTAGCCACGTCTGAATTATTGCCTGACTCCAAGAAGGTTTATATCTCCTGTGCTGCTGCCTCTGGCATGCAAAGCATCTGCAGTTGCCTCCTTAGCGCTACTGTGTAAATACAGCAGCGCATACTGTACATTTCAAACCCAGCCTGTTTACCAAGCCTCTTTCCCACAGACTGACATCATGGACAAGCAGCGTATCTAATGATATTTACTCAGTTGAGAGGACTTTAGAGAGATGGTGACCCTATGGACAGGGCAAGAAAACATCAGTTTTGACAGAAGTTCATTAGGTTCTCAGGTTGTCCTCTCTACTGGGAACATATGACTTGCTCTTTTGTTCATGACGATTACCATTCCAAAAACCTGTGAGCACATAAATTTCACATAGAGATCAAAATGACATGTGATGGCAAAGCCACCTGTGAAGAACAAAATCAGCTGCTGAGTAAGATAACATATGCCTCAATTCTGTATTTATTCACTAGTAGTTTATCAATAAAAGCTGCACTATCCTGGTTCGAGAACTTTACCTAAAGATGATAACTTTTACCAAGTTATCAGTAAACATGTCCCAGTGAACCCAAAGTTTTAACTCAGCCGTTGAGCTGAATGAGAATAGACAATACCATGCCAATTTTAAATAGAGGGAGCAGTGCCATCCCTAGGTAGGTAGTCCTGGGTGATATAGTCATAGGCTTGTGTGTGTGTGTGTGTGTGTGTGTGTGTGTGCTTGTGTCTGTCCTGAGAACTGTTTGAGATAAAAACTGTAAAGATAAGGCTTGTATGGACCTCTTCCTGGTCATCTCAAGAAGAAGATGAATGCAGAGCAGAAGGAGAAAAACACTTTCCAACCACCTAAGATACTTCATTCCCCCATGGAGGAAGCAGACCCAGCACCCAGCCATTCATGGGCACACGAGCTACAAAACCATTACAAACACTTTTTAAATTGAATCAAAAAGCATACTGGCGTTGCCTGTAGCATGTCCTTAACCTTTTTTTTTTATTATTATTATTATTTATATAAGAGTTCTACGACAGAAGAAGTTTGAAAAATGGTATTGGAATAGAGTGTAGCCTCCCCAGGCATAGAGGGATTACGGAGTGACGTGGATGCATCCAATGCTCAGAGTACTAGCTTAGACTGCAAAAATTCATTCAAGCCTACCCGGGATCAAGAGGTTCACAGTTAAGACGTAGTAATACTTGTGCTTAGAGACAGTGAAGGCCAAATGTGACTTTGATTCAATACTTAGGATTTATACATCTACTACCCACACTTGAGAAGGATGATGCTCTAATAGGCAACCCTTGGCTGGTGCTCACCTCTTCTTCTTCGTGATAATAAGCACATCATTGAACAGGAAGAAGTAGACCTGCTGTTTGGACATCCTCTTGGAGAACAGCACTGTGTCTTCCACATAGGCTGTCAACTCCCCTCTTTTCACCAACCACCGGGAAGAGGAGACCAGGGGGAAAGGCTGCAAAGAAAGAGAAGCTCTGTACCCACCGCCAAGTGAAGACCAATAAGACGTTATAATCTCGAGATGTAGCATTATCTGGCAGGCAAAGCGAGGCAAAATACACTTGGAGATGGCATATTCTCCAAGAGAAAATAGCATTTATTTTTGAACATTAAAAACGTATTGGCTTACCCATACAAAGCCAAAACCACAAGAAAATGTTATTGGGCCACAAAATTCTGACTTTACTATTAACTCTGAACTAGAAAAGAATCCTGGAGTAACTTAAAATTGAAAAACTTGGTGACAAAAATCTATCAGTTGTTGTAAGTATCTCAAAGTAGAATATAAACATGGGAACTCATAGATACCAGTAGTTGCCAAGAGACAAGTCTAAAAGTCTCTATTCACTTTATGAACTACTAAAGGACTTTTCAAGAAACAAAACCAAAACAAACAAAAAATTACAACAAACAAACAAATGAAAGAAATCTACTGAGCCATATACTCAAGACCATGTGTTTTTAAGTTCATACAGTTTGCACTGGGGAAATGCATTCTTGAAAGCTTCGTGCCTCTGTCTGGCTATGAAAAGGGAGTCCTTCTCGGGATCCCTCATAATCTCCCAGAAAAGGCTGCATCCAAGGAATTACATACTGCTTTTTCTTTAGTCAGCTTTGTTTAAGCCAAATGGAAAACTCTCAGAACCACAGACTAATGTGTGCCCCTTAGAGTTTTTTTTCCCTTTTTAAAAGAAAATAAAGCTACTAGAAATACATAGTGCCCAAAAATTGATTTTAAAACATATCCATAAAAGAAGCAAAAGTTCCAAGGTATACAGAATAAAGGCACAGTAATATGGCCCAGCCGATGGCATTCTGTTACATGAAGAAGGATTAAATAGCTAAAGGAAATTGAGGATATTATGGAGGAAATGAAGAATTAAAAAAATTTAAAAAAAAAAGGATTTCAGTTTTCCAACTTTATAAAGAGCTTTTTATAAGAAGGTTGTTCACACACATTTTCACACAGATTCAGCAAGGAAGATGCAAGGTCATGCCTAAACCCAAGCTTTGCAAACTGGTTTTTAAGGAAGGCTGTGGAGTTTCCGGTCCCTTAAAAATCATACAATTATCTAACAGGAACAGCAGGGCCCTCCCTGTAAGGTCAACAGAGAAAGGACTACTTATGATACCTCTGATCAGTGTGCTTAGGAATCCCTACAAAAACATCTGTCAGGATGGGTCCCCAGGAGCTGCAGATGCTGGAAGCACAAGGCTGTCTTACCTTTAGGCAGCAGCCCTGGATCTGAACCAAGGACAGTTATAAACGAGTAAGAAAATACATGCCATCCTCTGACAACTCTTTGTTTAGGAGCTAGGTAGAGTTGTCCACTGCTTTGTTGTTTTAAAGTATATTGATTTTTATAGCCTTTGAATTCCACTAGGAAATACTAAATTTTCATTTATTCACTCAAAGCTGAGAGTAGTTTTCAGAATGTCTTTGCTTCCTTTGACAACAAAAACATATTATGTGAAAAACTTCTCCTTCCCACTCTTCCTCCCCTACCCAGTTCCCACACGTTGACTCCTACCTCTACAGGTAATGGCAGATGCTAGATCTTTCTGTGCCTTTTCAGAAATTTCTTTGGCAAAACTTTTTTTTAAAATCATTTTTGTTTTCATTTAATGATACATAAATTGCACTGCTTTCTAAAACCCCAATCAATCATCCTTTTTTTTTTTGGTCCCCCAAAGTCAGATGGTTTTATTCTGCTTCATGTACTATATTGATGTAATTAGTCCTCCATGATAGATATGAGGATTGTTTCTTATCCACTGCTAAAACAAGAACTACATAAATAACTGTGTAATCTTTATAGTCACCAGTCCAGAATCAGCTATCAGAAGCAGAATAGCTGGGCGACAATAACTTGCTTTGCAAATCTGACAGTAAGTTCCAGGACTCAGATGGTCCTTCCTACCAGCGGCCTGCAAAGTGCCATTTCTATAACTTCATCAATAGACTGTCTTGTCATTCTTCTGGATTGTTTCCTACCCAAATGTCCATTAGCAATTCCTGAATGAAATAAGGTCATTTTTCAAAATCGTAAAAGTCCCTTGCCCTTCCCTGTCTGGCAGAAGCTTTCTAACTTGTTATTTCCAGTATCTGTTCCCTATCTTTTCCCTGTCACTCAGATTTTACATGTGAGGTATGGTGTGGATGCCGTATGATCAGGGCTGCCTCTACTTCATGTGCAAGCCGCCTCTGCTTTTTGTCTTTATTGTTTCTGTATAGAGATACTTTAGTACATTTCACAGAATGAAGTAAGCGTTGTTTTCATGTTTGGGCCTCTGTATTTGCTGTATGTTCATGGTCTCTCTTACCCTATGGATGCTATCTCTACCAAGCACACCTGATCACCTGATTGTGTGCATAATTCTTGGATGACTCGTTCAACCTCTTTGAACTTCTCTTTTATTTTCTTCTTTAAAATTAACTGAATACTTTTTTTTTTAACTATCCACCAAGAGTTATAAGGTCGTAAGTTGCGTTAAATGGCATTTCTAAGTGGTCTATATTAGTCAATAATCTATTTTATGAAAATAAATCTGCATTTAGATTATTAGAGTCGGGATATTATAACAGAAGGATTGACACCACCCTTCAGTCGGGACACTTGGGCCCTCAGCCTGGTTTCACACTTATTCTGATCTTTACCATGATTAGTTGAGTGACTCTGTTCACAGTTATTCTCTGGGATTTGTTTTCTTCATGTATACAATAAAAGACTGTGGCTGACCCATCAGCGCTTCTCAAAATCTGTACCATGGCAGAGAACGTGCCTTCTGCAGAATCCCCTTACATGTTAATCACTAGGAAACTACTGTGCAAAGTTAGAAAGCGTTGCTGAGAAAAGTAGATGGCCATTTTCATCACCTAATTAAATTTATGTTATAGAACAAAATAGAATCACAATCCTCAGCTTATTCATCAAGAACTCCAGCAAAGAGGGGGCATGGACTTAATTCCTCACTGACTGTCACTTTCTGCTTGTCTGTTCATCCTGACATCTGCTCATGAGCAGTATCAGACAAGCAGTATCAGATGGCACGGAGCCAAAAAGAGTTATGAAAAACACGCTTGGAAGAAATGGACCACTAGCTATCATTTCTGCAGAAACAAGGAAGTATTCTTACTTGCTTTCTAACACTCCGTTCCAGCCCAGGGCATCCCATTATTTGTCAGGACCTACTAACAGTGCTTGAGGATTGTCACCTTCGAGTACTTTATCAAATATCACCTGCAAGTACTCCAATTCCTTGATGGTTTCCTGGCGAAGGTCATACCTTCATGGCCTGGAGAGAAGCCTGGAGACACCCTTAGGCATCTGGGGAGCCCTCTGTCAGCTTTTCTTCTCAATTTATAGTCCTTCTTTGAAAAGCTAGTTCCAATTTACCTTGTTAGCCTCAACTTCCTCTGTTTAGATAAGATTCAAGCAGCAGCAATACAGTAAACACAGATAGAAGGCTACCTTGATTTTAAATTCCAGCTGGGAATTAATCGTGTACATCATCTCTGTCCGCTCCATCTTCCGTGCTCCTTCATTGCACAGTCGGACCAACTGGGAACACAGCATAAGGAGAGGTAAGAAATCTGAAGGGCAGCCTCAATATTTTATTTTATTTTATTTTGGCCCCTTCTCCCACAAGAAACCACACTTTCAACTTTCCCAGAAAATGATCTACTTTCCAGAAATTCCAGGGACCCGTTTCTGATAGTTAGAGAACTCACAGTTCCACCCAGGAGGGACACTGTGCCCAGATAGGAAGCATGTGACCAAGAGAGAAAAGTGTGGTTGGGGATGGGGTAAAGGACTCAGAAGATTTTCAGAGATGTGTTTCCTCTGTGGCTCCGCACCCTCCACACGAGGTTTCATCACACATGTTAGGTCTCTAACTACTCTGATCCTGTCTTCTGTCTAGCTTCGTCCTTACCTATGAGAACCCAACTCTACCTCAGGGCAGGCTACAGCTCCTACACTCTTCCAGACCAGAGCAGCAGGAGGCAGACTACCAACTTTATAGGCAAAATCTAAGCAGTGTTACATGTCAATCATGGGACCACAAAAAGATTCTGGAAAGGGAAAGTCTGATAATTCTTCAACAATACCCAACTAAGAGAAGCTCTGCTCAATTAAAAATACTGAATGATCTGCAAATAAATGGTCAATGAGCCTTTGATACTTAGTAAATATTTGGGCCACTGGACTAATCCTAAACTTTGCAACCTGGCTTTTAAAGAAGAGTAAAATAATGAGTCTGTTTAAAGCTGATACAAAGAAATAGTACTTTACAGTAAAGTGGAAGGAATATCTTCTTCCATTCATGCAGGAAGCAAGCAAACAACAGGAGATATCCAGGAAGTTTCTGGCATGTTCCGTCTCCACTCCCCTGTGCCTTGCTCATATGTCACCTGCAGGGATGACCATACTTTCCTCTGCTCTCTCAGCCACACCACCTAACAGTAACTAAACATACAGACTTCTATCTTTAAATAAATATCCCTTCCCTTTCAGCCACATCTCTTTCTCTTTGTAGGCCTGGTCCCTGGAGGAGCCAGCCACCGAGCAGCTGGCTCTATGGTTGGCACACCCTGCTCACTGCTCAGCATCTTTCAATGTGGTTTCTGTTTCATCTACTTTAGGATGAACTCTACAGACGGCTAAATCATTCGCCTCTCTTCCTTTCTCAAGAGCATCCATGAGCTAATTGCTTAGCCATTTTCTAGGCTATCCTGTTTTCCCTTCCTCTAACATGCCTTATTCGTTTTTACATCTCTTATACTGATTACATTCCTCTAAATGAGACTAAAAAAGTACTAGTGTTCTCTGGGATTTTACTACGGGCTTCTATGCTCCCCATTCTGCATCCTCATACCAGGTAGATCCCTTTATACTCCAAACTCAAATATCCCCTCTGCTGACGATTCCCAGATCCAGGTCTCCAACGTTTGGCTCTCCTCTAAATTCTCATGCAAAATTCATGTTTTATAAGATCTGCATTATTATATATCCAAATGTAATTCATCTTTCCACAGTATGAAGTTAAAAAACAAATGATTCAGTTGTCCAATCAGGGATTATATTTCTTTGACTCCTGTCTTCACCATTTCCAAACCTACTATACATATTTATCTACACATGCACACACACAGCTTCTTCTCATCTTATTTGAATTTATATCTCCATCATTTTATCATCATCTGAGACCATGGCTTCCAACTCCCTAACATATGTAACAGACTCCTCCCTCCTTCCCTCTCACCCTCCCCCTTCCCGCCTCCCAATGAATTCTTCAAATCCTCCAACACTTTTATTTGGGTCTCTACACAACCCAAACACTCTTTCCATGCCTGGCTGACAACTATTCTTGCTGTAGATCTCAGTAAAAATATCACTCTGTGCCCTACCCCACCCCATCAGTCATCACCCTTTACAGTAATTCTATTTACTGTATGTCTTTCTCTTCATTCTGCACATGCCGTAAATGCAATAGCCACATCTGCTTATCAGCAACATTCAGAGGGCAGCATTAGTCCTGCTACAGTAGTTGATACTCAATAAATATTTGTTGGGAGGAGAGAACCAACAAATATCTATTAACACAGCAGACAAAAGGAGATATGAACGGGTACATAAAACAAATCCTATCTGAAACAGTCAACATCCAAACTTACTTGAATTTGGCTTCGTGAATCTCAGTCTTATATAGCAAGCACAGACCTGCAAGACTCTTCCAAAATTTCTACATGGTTTATTGATATCATGGTGAACAGTTACCTTGCTCACTTCCTTCAAGGCCCTTTTGCAGACTTCATACTTTGGAGAGTCCTTGGGTGTTTTTTGACAGATAGTCTAGGATGAAGTAAAAAGAAACAAAGCCAATTGACTTAACATAGGTAGCAAAATAAACTACTATTTAGCTATTTCCTCTTACTCATGCAAAGGACTGTTTCTGAACACAATATGAGGGATGAGGATATTAAAGTGTAACTAACAAAACCTCAAAGTAAGCCGGGCGTGGTGGTGCATGCCTTTAATCCCAGCACTCGGGAGGCAGAGGCAGGCAGATTTCTGAGTTCGAGGCCAGCCTGGTCTACAAAGTGAGTTCCAGGACAGCAAGGGCTATACAGAGAAACCCTGTCTCAAAAAAATAAAACCAAAACAACAAGAACAAAACAAAACAAGACAAAAATTAAAAAAAACTAGGAAGTATTCTTTAAATAAATAGAGCCTAAATACCGAGGAAGACTCAGAGGTCAGTAGGTAGGCTGACAAATCTCAGACCTGCCTTATGCTAGGGATTTACCCATGGGCATGTGGTTGGTTGTAGATAAACATCACTTTCCTCCTCTGCAAACTTCGGCAATGGCAGGTATAAAACAGGCTATTGCAAGAGGCTGATGCTTATCTTATTCTGTTTCCTGTGCAGGGATCCAACCTGGCCTCGCCCCTGCTGAACAGGTGCTCTTCAGAGCCACCTCCCAGCCCTGTTCCAAGAGTTAAATGGTAAGAGATCTGTGCATCTTATCTAAATGCCAAACATACTGTCAGCTCCCAACAAAGGAGAAGTTACTCTGAAGATCCATTAAAGGTAAGCTGAAATATGAATGTCTAAAATATGAAAATATGATCCTAAATCTTTAAAAATACAAAAGTTTTGACTGTCAGGCTTACCACAAATGGAAAACTGTACACCATGAAACTTCTGTGTGCACAAAATTATTAGATATAACTATCTTTAGAATATGTATACAAGCTATGCTTGAAACACCAATGAATTTCATATTTAGATTTGGGTTCTATTCCCATGATACCTCATCATATATATGAAAATACTCCAAAATCTTTCAAAATGTAAAACACATCTCACTGTAGGCATTGATAATAAGAAACACTCAGTGTGTACATATAACTTTGAAAGCTCAGAGAACCAAGCTAATTGTTTCTAAAATGCCCATCCCTTAACAAATTTATGTATATTTCCAAGTGACATAGAAATTAAGAGTGAGTGCTTTAAAGTCATTGGATTTTGCTTGGGTTCTCACATATGGAAAAACAGATGATTGGCAAATGTCATCAGGCAGGGGCAGAATGTGATCGGTAACTGACAGTACTTTGTGTCTTAACTGCAAGTGAGTGCAGTCTGTAAATCTGCAAGTCCAGCACTGGGAGTGTTACGTGAGAGAAGTGTGGAGGGCCACATATGTGGGTTTATATTAATGATTCTCCCTTCAAAATTTTGACCTAGTATAAGGAATACATTTATGCTAAAATCAGTTCATACAGACACATAAATTAAGCAAGGTTTTGAGAAAGAATCTTTAACCATATATATGTGTGTGTGTGTGCGTGTGTGTGTGTATGTATACCCTCATGTTTTGTTCTATTGCACTTTTAAAA
Source organism: Mus musculus (assembly GCF_000001635.26). Taxonomy (NCBI): domain Eukaryota; kingdom Metazoa; phylum Chordata; class Mammalia; order Rodentia; family Muridae; genus Mus; species Mus musculus. The sequence continues at coordinate 62,425,040 of NC_000069.6, read as the reverse complement.
CTGTTCATGATTCCAAAATCAACTTTGTCCACCTTAATGATATAAAAGGAAGATGAGAAATATTGGGTTATTTCCATGAGGGTAGACATCATTCACTGGGAACTATGTAATAAAATTCTAGATAAAATTGTGTGTATACATTAATTATCTGAGAATACAGGCTACAGCTTCACTCAGAACCTCCAACAGGATTATGATACAAAAGTATAAAGAGCCCACTATGTGAATACTGTAAACATCTAACATTCTGCATCTGGGGTGTTAGAAATAGGATTACTGTTCTGTTTAATTAATTGTTCATGTGTTCTATCTTTAGAAAGGCTAAATACTGATCTAAAAATATTTCAGACTATTCAAAGTTTCGAGTTGCTCACTGGGCCAATGATGGACCACATATAAGATTTATAAGATTATTTCTCTTAGACATGCTGAGGTTGTATTATAGAAATGCTCTCAGCGATACTACATGGCATTGGCACTGCTAGCCATTCATTTCTCAGAACATGCCACCATTGGTAACCAGCTCTGACTATGCTTACGTGGGAAATCCTTTCCTAAATTACAAGCAATGGCCTACAAGAAGGAAGAACAAGACTGGGACAGAGCAGGAAAGTGACAACCGTCACATGTTTTGCTGGGCTTCAAACTTCCACTGCTGTTTGAGAGTATCTTTGCATTTACCGTGGAATATGGAAGAGGGAACATATTATTGCAACTTTATCCGATTATGTAACTCTGATAAATTTTCCTATGTTTTGATCTATAAAGGCAAACACATAAAAGCTGATAATCATGCCAATATAATGACCCAGTTTTAAAGTACATCTGTGCCAATCTGTCCTAATTAGATTAGAAGACACACTCTGCCCACTGGCTAAGCAAGCCCTATCACAGGGCAGATGGTATCTGCTCCCTTCCCTCAGCATGTCTTGTCATTATTCAAAGTCAAACTCTTGCTTCCATTATTGAGGTCACCTAATACCAAAAGGATGCTGGGATTTTTAACTCGCTTTACACAATGAATGGTTGAGACTGCAGGAATCCCATTTCCAAGTGAAACTGAGCCCCCAAAGCATCTCAGAACACTCAAGATTGGAAGGGATAGAAAACAAAGTGACTGTCCAAGGTCTCAGATTTAGTGACTCAGACAAAAATGGAATTCAGGCCTCTTGACCTCAAAGAAGCCAATATCATTCCAATTCCAAAAAATGTGGGTAATGTTTCACCAGAGTGACCACACAAGTCTAAATTAATTAAGATAAACTCCATTGATCTCAAACACAGACAGATTTTGCAGGTGGATGATATCTTCTCGATTAGGGGGTTTACAAATGAGGTATTCATCAATGTAAGCAGAATAGCAGTAACTTAGCTAATCACATTTATGGCAGCCATCAAATCATGCCTTACATCCATCAGCAGGGGAAGGCGTGTCACTCTCTGCATGGGGAGAATGAGAAAAGAGATCATAGGTAAGTTCCTGCAGTCTTCATGGGACTCGATCCTCGACAACACTTCCTTAAAGGACGGGTTGGTTGCTCTGCAGGGAGACAAAGCAGAAAGAAACTTCAAAATATGTCTTTTGCGAGCCTAAAAGCAAATGAAACCACATTACCAAATACACAGGTCGGTTCCACATTACCAATGATACGTAAGCACATGGACCAACATACACCATAATACACTGGACACCACAGGTGGCTTTTCTGCCTTTTATATTTAGTGCTAAACATAAGCTGTGGTACCCTACATAATATTAATAAAATAAAACATATAAATTAGGCAATGGTAAAAGTGGGATGTAAATAAGAGAATGTAGTCTTGTAATGGAGAACTTGGCATAAACAAATCAGATCTCAAACTTGATCATAGATGAACACAATAATCTTGCTTCATACCACTGCTCTGGCCCTGGGCAGATCCAAGAAAGAAATGTCACTTAGGTAGTATTATTAAGGTCATCTTGACCTTTCCAAAGATCCTCTTCCTAATAAGAAAACTGTTTTTTCGGTTTGATTTTTGTTTTTGTTTTTTGCTTCAATGGGGGGGGGGGGTTGGTTTTTTTGGAGGGGGTTAATCTCCAGGCTTCCTTCCAGCCTGTAAGCCTCCTGAGTCCTAGGATTACAGGTTTGTGTAGCCAGGAAATCTACACATACACCAGAGTATTTATTTCTCTTCATCTCCTACTGAGGTGAAAATGACTGTGATGCTGGTATATATCCATGCACTGTTGCCAGATACTCCATAGAGAATCTCAGTGGAGCTGTTATAAAACCTTAAAGGGGGATGGGGTGGAGATTCCAAGGAAATGGAGTTTACAAAGACTCCTAACTTGCGATACACTTAAAAAAAAATAAAGTCGCCAGGCCTGGTGGCATACGCCTTTAATCCCAGCACTTGGGAGGCAGAGGCAGGCGGATTTCTGAGTTCGAGGCCAGCCTGGTGTACAGAGTGAGTTCCAGGACAGCTAGGGCTTCACAGAGAAACCCTGTCTCGAAAAACCAAAATAAATAAATCTTTAAAAAAAAAAAAAGTCAAACTGAAATTTTCTGACCCTAAGCCCCACCTATCTCTCTCGCATTTGCTCCTGTGGAGGTCTGCTGAATCTACAGCCCTCATGCCCCATGGGACAGGAGGGTTGCCAAGCTACTGGGCTGTTCAGAACCAAGGAGCAGGACAGTGGCCATGATGGTCATTTTATAAAAAAATACCATTCAATGTTCTATTCAGGAATCAATGGGAGGAGAGGTCCTTGGTCCTATGAAGGCTGGATAGATGACCCAGTGTAAGGGAATCGAGGGTGGGGAGGAGGGAATTGGTGAGTGGGTGGAGGAACACCCTCATAGAAGCAGGGGGAGAGAGGATGGGGTAGGGGATTTCTGGGGCATAGGGGGGACTGGGAAAGGGGATAACATCTGAAATGTAAATAAAGAAAATATCAAATAAAAAAATACCATTTGAAAATTAGATGATGTGGTTCAAGACTACTAAAGTGTGAAACATCAGAATATCAAGTTACACAGAAATGTCTTATTTTTATTGTCTCATGCTGAGAAGTTTTAGATATCCTTTTCTTGGCAGTTTTTCCTTTTCTTGTTTGGTCCCCTTCATCCCCACCCCACCCCCAGAGACAGAGTTTTCCATGTAGCCTTGGCTGTCCTGGAACTTGATCTGTAGACCAGGCTGGCCCCAAATTCACTGAGATTCACTTCCCCCAGCCTCCTAAGTACTGCCCAGCTCCTAGACAGTTTTAAAAAGATTTTTAGGAAATAAAAAAAAAAAAAAAAAAACAAACTTCATGTAGGTTTCATATTTAAATTATACAGGTCTCAGGCTCCTCCCATGCCTAAAGGGTTGTAATTATTAAGTCTGTAATGAACTTGAGAATCTTTGCTGGCTAGATTTTGAGGATTCCTGGGAGTTTCTAACCTGTAGCTGAAGTAGAAATCACTGCTCCAACCTTGAATGCCCCTAAAGACACAAATGCTAATTTCCAAGTAAAAGCTCCCATGATGATTTGATTAAGGTAATCTAGACAAAAATCTATTTTTGAGAGCCACATAATACATAGCAGTAACTATTCACATATTTTTTAATCCTATGAAACAAAATAAAAAGCAATGCTCTCTCTAATCCAAGCCTTGGCTTTCAAGCATGACCGTGTATGTTCAGTTACAGAGCCCTAGAAGAGAGTGGGATAAGAGAAAGTGAAAGGTGTGATTTTTGTTTTTCTTTGGCCTTCTGCAAAATCTGGAAAAAGTTTTGGCATCACGTGGGTAGAAGCCAGGTATTGGGTTAAACATCCTGAAACCACTGAGAAGCCACCACAACGGGCTTATCAGCCTTGAAATCTCCAAAGTGCAGGTGAGCCCTTCTTCACACAAAATTCATAACTGGAAGATAGTGGCCGAGTGCTCTAACCTACTACCCTTGAAGCATGGCACGGGAGACACCCTCATCAACCTTCCTTACTGTGTTGGGAACAGGTAAACTTTGGAGTCTTAGTCTCACTAGAAAAACAATTTAAAGATACATTCAAGTTCAAGGACAATTGTTTGAGTAGGCAAGTGAAAAACCCAGACGGAGGATGGAGATGGAGAGGAAGTAATGCCTTGGAAAATGGAGGTTGGTGAGCAACTGAATGGAAAATGGTGGGCCCAGACTGGGTGAAACATGTTTAGAAGTGCTGAGCCAATGGTTCAGAGGGCTCCTGATTCCAGGCATTTGTGTCTCAGGGCAAAGGATTCTAGCAGGGGTATGTGCTTATAAGCAGAAATACAAACAGCTTATTAAGAAAAGGCAAGTGCTCTCATCCAGGGACATGATCCTTCTGTAGGACAGTTCTGTAACATCAGCTTCTTCAAAGTTTATCACCCATGATGCTTGCCACAGGGAAATCCAAGTGGAGGTCTCCTGACTTCCTCTCCCAACTAGCTCTTTCCATATGCAAATCCTGCTGTTTCCTTGGGGGGGGGGGGTCCCTATTCTCCTGGCACACTGTCACCATCCCCTCAGCCTCTTCAAAGACCTCACACCCAGCCTGAAGTGACCAGAAGAGACTCCAAAAAATGTCACTAAGGAAGAGTGAGAATAGCAATAGTCAGGAAGCCCCACACTGGGTTTATGGTGGACAACTACAGTATAAAAGAGCTACTTATGACAACTGGGGCCTATACAAATAAAACAGGATAGAAACTGCTTGGCAACTTGTTGATTCTTTCAATGATGAAGATAGGCTTGCACCTCACACCCAAACTCTCAATAATATAAAAAGGAAAGAAATGTGGAGAGAAAGAAAATGCTTGGCTCTTTCTTGTGGCATAATTAATCTTCAAGCTTGTCTTACTCTTCTGTTCTACTCTTCCTGCCCTACTCAGATTTATCTACCCAGGGAGGGAGGGGGGGACCGTGCAGTTCCTGTAAATAGCTTACAGAAGTTAGAATACTAAGGGACACCCTGAATCCTACTGTCTAGCTCCATTTAAGAACCCCCCTCTTGCCCTCTGGCAAACCACTTAATGGCCAGTTGTTACTTGATTAGAAAAGTGGGACGGGGGAGGTTTGAGTGATGATAAGTCAAGTCTCAGGACAATTAAGAGGAAGAAAGGTGTGTTGGGTGCAGGGGACAGCAACAAATTCAACTTACTTTAATTTTTTAAATGCTTTAGAAAGAAACTCTCCAAGCCTCAACACCCTCACTCCAAGAGGGACGCTTTTACACATCTGCCAAGGAGGAAACTGTCAACTAAGAGACATGTCTATGATTGATTGAGCTTTGTCAATGATCTCTAATCAAAAGAAGTTAGATGATCAAAAACAGAGCATTTGACACTACTTACAGCAACTTCTGCAGCGTGCGCTGTTGGTAGACTTCATTGGTGCAGTATTTCACGTAGGGGTCAAAGGTGGATGCTGTGTGCTTTTCTACAATGTCACTGATATCCTCTATGAAGATGTTATTCTGATGTCTTGCTTCCAACTCTGTGAAGAATCTAGAAAAAAAAAAGGAAAAACATTTCTACGTCTTCTATAAATTTTAATAGACAACAGCTATCCCTGTGTAGGGTTTAAAAATAATAACACTACACAGTGTGTAAAAAATTAGAGATTTTTAGGAAGCAAGCACAAAACAATCCCAACCACAAAGAAAAAACATTGAAAATTTTGTCCAAATTTAAATGTATTATACCATTACTGCTTTAAGTGTTGATCTTAAGTGGATCCGGGATATTTCTCTGCCTTTGGACTTTTTAAAAATAAACAGATTTTTCCATTCCTTAAGAACTCTCCCTGATGGAGGAGGGAGGATCATGCTTACAGATTGTCTGGCCATGTACAGGAGAAATCAGACTATGCATGTTTGTCACCCCAGGACTGGGCAGGTAGAGGCAGGAAAGTCAAGAGTGTGTGTTTAACCTGGGCTGCACAGCAGGTTCTAGGCCAGCCTCTGAAACATAGTGAGTCCCTGTCTCCACAACAGACAAGAAGAAATGTAAGCATGCAAAGCCACCACATGACTGCTGACAAAAGGAGTCTGAAAAGAACCCAATCTTACATGCCCTTCCAAAATAAAGATATTATTTCAAGCATATTAATATGCATAGTATTTTGTAATGCTCAGTCTCATTACACTGCAATTCAGAGTAATCAGGCCTCGTTAATGAGACAGATGAATAGTAATTTAACATTGCCTGATTTTGTTATTACACACATTTTGCGCGCGCACACACACACACACACACACACACACACACACATTCATTTTCTATGGCTCTTTCGGCTACCATGACTGAATATTCTCATATAACTATGTGTTTCAATCTCTACTTTCAACTCTTTGTGTGTAAGAACAGGGAGATGAGAATTCAGTAATAAGAGTGTGTCTACAGAGACATGACCATTTACAACCATGAGCCGGTACAAAAGATTCTGGGTTATATGCCAGGGAACATTGACTCACTAAAAGGAAGTTAAATAATATACAACCCTTCCCCTGATAGTGACTGGTGAGAATCATGGGACAATTACAATAAAGCAGAGATGTGGCAGGATAAAAATAATAATATTGATACAGACTTGGTTTCCTTTCCATTCCCAGTTGTTTTGTTTTTTTCCTTTTGGAACATGGATTTTTAAATCCTTGGGACCTCCATACCAATAGTGTCTCTCATGATGAGTGGGCACGTGGAGGCTGGGGAGGCCTAGGTAGGTAGAGAATGCAGGCTGACAGCCAGAGAAGCTAAGCCACGTTTTCAAAGTTGGAATTTTCAGTGTCTCCCCTCCCTCGCCTTCAAGGAGAAATGACAGCAGGTTTCCGGTTGATTTAGCAAGGGCCTATCATCTAGTGTGTCTATACAATGACACCTTTACAAAGACCCTTAACCAATGAGTTTCTGAGAGGAATGAACATGCTGAGTGCTGGTTGGCCAGCCTGGAGAGGGCATGGAGGTTGTGTCGCATGCTCCATCCCTTGCACTAAGCAGCTCTTCCTTTGTCTCTCCCTGAAATGTCTTCCTTCTTAATGAGCTAGTGATGATGCTAAAAATGCCGTCCTGCACTCTGTGGGCTGCTCTAGCAAACCGGCCAACAAGAAAGAGCGTAGGTTTGAAGGAACCCCGACTTTGTAGTAAGACAGAGGTAATGATAACAGGAGACCCAGTAAGAACTCCAAAGTTGAGGTGGCTAACTAAATGTATGGGTGAGGAGGCCATGAGGTGGGTCAGTCATCTGTGAATATAAGATGGTACAATGGGAGAAGAGGAGAGAGAGCCACATGCTATATAGTCTCTCGTTCAGGAAATGGGGAGTTTATGAGGCTGAAATGCGAACCGCAGAATAAGTAGGCAGACAGAGAAGCCTGCAGAACAGATGAGCCCTAGACGGCAAACTTGGCTGTGTGACCCCAAGAATTACTGCAGGATGGAAGCCAGTAAGTCATCAACCATGGACAGAAATGGGACAGAGAAGTGACTAGACAGACAGACAGCAGGCAGGAATGTGGACGCGAGATCATGCAGAGAGGGAATACAGATTGGGCAACAATTTGGAGGTAAAATGAATTGCATTGAGAAACTCAAGGAAGATGCTAGGGTTTCTGAGAAGGAGTTCCATATGCAGAGCAGGTGGGTCATTAAACCCTGAATGGAGACAGGGGCTTTGGGAGGGAGGAAGAGCAACAGCGAGGAAGCCATCCATTCTGCCTGGGTGATGTCTAATGGACAGTTGAAAACACACATCTGTGAGAACTCAGAGGCCTTGGAATTTGAGGCACAGCAGGGTGAGGACTGCTTCATTTTAAGCTGGATTTCACATAATTTTGAATATTTATAACTGATTTGAATCCAGCTGTTTTAATAGAAGTTTTAATAAAATATTCAAAGAAAACTGATAAAAGAAGCTACTGTAAGCAATCACTATGTAAATCCAAAATATAAATATCTAATGCATTACTCTTCTTTACAGATTCTTGCCTTTAGCAACTGTTAACAGCCTAAATAATGCAATATTATATAAGTAAAACAATAACTCTGCTTTCCCTAGTGAAAAGGAAATTTTTGTTTATTACTTCAGAACATTTGCCAAAATACAGGATTGAAAACAGGGTACTAGTGAGATATCTGTCCATTCAACTTACTTTCATACAACATAAGCAAGTTGTAGATACTTTATTTTGGCGTAAACATAATACGAGTGTAATTTATTACTTTCAACATTAAAAGAATCTGTTGGTTATTTGGAAAATTTGCAAACTTTGCTAATCAAGCTGAGCTGCAAGAAGACCAATATATTTCTGAAGAAGGTGACAGACATCTCAGTAGTCAGGAAGGTGACAGACATCTCAGTAGCCAGGAAGGTGACAGACATCTCAGTAGTCAGGAAGGCTGGTGATTCCTATCAAATGTGCAGCCAAAGGAAAACGCAGCTTCTGAATGAAACTGGACCAAGTTTAAGAAGCAATCTGGCAGATAACACTGAAATGGGAATTTGGACTTCAACTCTGTGAAGTCTCTTCCCTCTGTAACAACACCGAATTCTTCCCTCTGTACAACAAGCACCAACAGTCAGACTGTTCACAACAACCAAGGTGTACAACTGCCACCCCCACCCCCACCACTAACTACTCTGACTGTGTACATCATGAAAGGCATCAGGGCGTAGAGGGGTCTCCTTGGAACAACTCTAACCAGAAACCCTTGCTCACTCACCCACATGACTGTTAGCACACCATCACCAGAGCACCTTATTCTGCCACATTCCTCTAGTGCCTCCAGAGACTGGTACCCTTTCAGGAGAGTTCCTGAGCCCGTAAGATCACCAGAGACCCAGGCTCAGCCTCAAGTGAAGCATTTGTTTGAAGAAAGACTGATGTAGAACAAACTCATGACATGTAAACCATCCTTCGACATTTCCCAGAGGCACAGGGCCTCCATATTCTTCAGTCTAGGAATGAACTTCATGAATCTAAAAATGGCTGCATTCTAAGATGTGGAACTATATTTCCAAGGAGAATACAAATTCAAGAGTAAAATATTGGTTTTTCTGGAGACACGATGTCTGCACTTGAATTAACTCCCTTTGCCCATGTACAATAGGTAGAATAGAGCTATGAGGATGATGTAGCCGTGGCCTGCAGCCTATTCCTGACCAATAGGCTTCTTAAAGAAATCATGAACTTCTCAGGCAAATGGATAAATCTGAAAATTATTATACTGAGTGAGATAACCCAAACTCAGACAGACAAATACCATAGACCCTCTCTTATTTGTCGATCCTAACCCTGAATCTTTTTATTTGAGTATATAACTTGAAATATCCAAAGAACCCAAGAAAGAAGAAAGGGACTGTGGTGTGGGCTGAGGAATAGGGAGAGGAGAGAAGGAGCTCTAGAAAGGGGAATAGTGGGAGGCAGGCCACTCATGTTCACACGAGTGGGTGATAGGAAAATAGAGGGCTGTAATTTGGGAGGGAGGGAGAAAGATAATACGAGGAAAAGAAGGTAATACTAAAGATGTTTGAAAAAGCTACAGGGATACATACTGTTTTATGTACTTAATTTTAAAGGTGTGTGTGTATGTGTCTGTGTATATGTGTAGTATAGTGTTATGTGACATAGGGTGTTATAGTCATGTACTAACAAATAAAAACTCTAGTGCCAGGTGTGAAAAATCTCCTCACTTTTGTAGTTGTTGGTTGGAGAATACATGACTCTGCCCCAAATGACATAAGTAAGAACCACTGTCTCTGGTTGCCTTCCACAACTTGTAGCAAGACCTTATGCTGAAGAACTCACATGCATTGGACACAGAACTTGGAAGACTCAAGCTATAACTGACATTAATAGGGACTATTTGAAAGTCCTCGGCAAGCTGCCAAGCAAAAGAAGGAGCAGTGGGTAGGCCCCTATGGTGGAACAGTGGCACTTATATCTTGGACTTGGACTTCAGGTCTGTTAAATAGCAGGTGATTCATACGTCGTGGTGTAAGTCTAGGTACTACCTGTGGCTGGAGAGGTCACATTGCTGAGAGGAAAATCTAACTACCAGTTTCCTAATCCAATATCGTTTCTTACTGTGTTCTAAATACTTATTTATACCTACAGATAAGTGTAGCTCTCATCCCTCATCTAAGCAGCTTCTTTTTACAATAGATAGAGACTATTACAGAAATCTAGAACTGGTCAAAATGAAGAGAGTAAGTGGTGATTTTTGGACACCTGACCCCAGCTAATACATCCAATAATGCAACTACTACACCCAAGGCTCAGGGACAGTTGAGGAAGAGGAGCCAGAAAGATCATAGATCTAAGGCCCAGGGTACCTGCTATTAAAAACTATCCCCTAGGGATGACAGGGAAAATGCACCCATAAAATCTCAACAACACGGCTTCCTGAACAAGGCCAGAATCCTAATAACACCAGATAACACACCAATGTGAATAGGAAAAGCCCATGGCCCCATTCCTATATGAGCTAAAGATGGCCAATGGCTGCTGAGAGACAGAAAATTAATTTCCTCCAATGATATACACCCACATAGGATGATGCCCAATCCCAAACGGTCAATCCCAGACACATGTAGTTGTTAGCAATGCTCAATAGAGATATGTATACTCATGTACATATGTGTAATCAATAAAGAGACCATAATGGTGCGGAACAGGGACAACATGATGAGTTTGGGGTCGGGGGAGACGTGGTTGGGGACTGAAATACAGTATTCACATACAAAGTTCCAAAAAAGAAAAGAAATCCGGTAATCAAACTGGCATAGCAGATGAGAGCCCTTGGAAAGACTTCACAGGAAGGCCAGCCATCTACAGAGGAGATTAAAACACAACACAAACCTAAGGCTTGCTTTTCAGAATATCCTACAGTGTCTAGCACAGGGCAGCAGGCTTTGGTGGGTGTCACGGAACAAAGGTTTTGTGAGTCCTGAGCAGGGTCAGTGTTTCATCTCCCAAGCCATCTCAGTTTTTGTAAGACAGTTACTATACACATTTTAGAGATAAGAAAACCGAGACTGTAGAGTGCAAGTAAAAAACTCTAAGCCCCTGAGCTTTAGTTTGAACCCTGAGCCAGAGGCCTTCAGCATCCACACAGTCTGTGGTCAAACCAGTAAATCTGCTGCCTCTGCCCTCCTGTGAAAGTTCAGCATGCCTACCTGACAGTCCTGGCCAGCCCTCAACACACACGTTCAGGAAGCAACAACGGCTGGGACTGAAAGAATTACTAGTGTCCACCGATAGCTGTTGACTAAGAGTGTGATGTAATCAAAGATTGCAAAGGCCTTCCCAGGAGACCTAAGCCATGGTACAGTCATATATGAAGACGGTACCATGCTAGGCTCGGCCTCCAGAAAAGGTCATGAGAGGGGTGTAGCTAACAATGGCAGCTGGTCCTGGACGAGAAAGCAGGAGTACCAGTCCACAGTGTCAGGCAGAATTACCCACACACCATCCCTGACCCTCCCTTACGTTGTCCCCTGAAGTCCTCCCCTTTGCCCAGCAACCCCCTGCTCATGGCTCAGATTACATTCTATATGCTACAGGGAGCCTTCCCCAACTCCACTGGGTTGGGTTATGCTCCTTGCTTTATGACTTTACTAGACAGTCTTAACTATTGTTCCTTCTTCCTACTGTAACCACAACTAAACACTTTATAATTTGTACTTGCACCTGTGTTACTTAAGTCAGGGAGGAGACGTTCTGCTATGCTCACTGTTATATACACAGGACCTGCCTATAGGCACTTGAACTTTGGAGACACTCGGTGTTTGACAAGTAAATAGGGAATAAATATAATTTATTGCTTCAGATTGAATATTTTTATAAAGTTGAAATTTTCTATTTACCAAGAATGTGCTAAGCAAAAATAGAAAGTTGTCTTTCTTGTTTTTCTCACTAGTAGATGAAGTTAGCACAGATTTATTGGCTGTGGGCAAAGTCGTGCTTTCAGAACTACCAAGATGTAGTTTTGGCCACAACTACAGATGCAAACTAGATTTAGGTCTCTCCATCCTTGAAGACACAGACTCCCAGAACAAGCTGTTGTGGTTGTGTCAAAGACACAGTGAAACCCACGACAGCCTGAGTTTCTTCAGTGACAGCTGTACTTTCTGAAAAACCTGCCCGACCAGCCCTTCCTTACCCAGTCTAGGAAGGGTGCCAGCGAGGCGGACCAGCCCAGCATTCGGCACTCCAGCTCTGCAAGAACAGCACAGAGAGCTCTGGCAATCATCAGCGCTGTCTTGTGTCCTTGGAATGGCATCCTTTAAAGGACTTTTCCTTCATTAACATCCATCTGCCTAAACCAAAGCCAGGCCACTCCTGGACTTCTTCACAGTACTGAGCAGACAATCTAAACTGCATGTCCCTGTTATCTGGACACAATGCTTCACCAAACAGGATCATAGTCAGTCAGGCTATAGAAGAAACAGATACCACATACCCAAGGTGCTGTTATATAATAAAATATACTCTCTAAATAGAAGTATTTCAAAATCTGTATGCTACTCAATACTTTAACTGTACCCTCAAGACACTCTGTACTCCATCAAAATAAATTTATATTCTGCTGTGGATAAGTGAGAAATATATGTATTAAATACTCTTGTGCATATATGCATATTTAACACACTGGATTGAGGTCAGCAAATACCTGGCAAGAACTGCCAACACCAACTCACAACAGCCATCACTAAGGGACTGAAGCACTCTCTCCAGGTCTATTGGAGAATTGGAGGTCTCCAGGCAGCCACTGTCAGTCAATCCAAATCAAAGACAAGATGAAGCTCATCATATCTATCACCAGATGTTGGCTGAGAAAATATGAGTTGGTTCTATAGAAACACAAGACTACCACACTTCCACCAGAAGACCTTACATTCTGATCTGGAAAAGGTCCAAAGAGGTTTTTCCTCACCAGACAGACAGACAGGCAGGCAGCACACACACACACACACACACACACACACACACACACACACACACACACACGCTCACTCTTCCCATGCCCCATGCTTGAGTGTCTATGTGTATGTGTGTTGTATGTGTGGGTATGTGTGTGTTTCTATCTTTTCACATTCTATTTTCACTTTTAATTTAGAATCTGGACTAATAAGAAAACAATAAAGTGGAAACTTAAAGTGGTTTAGAGTAAGAAGTACTTCTGAAAAGAAAAAAAAAGGTCCCTGTTCTACTAGCTTGCATTCGCATTTCATTTCACTTATTTTGTGCGTATAGACAGACATGTGTTGTATGTATATAGTATATATATATGTGTGAATGTACTCACGGAGGTCTACATTGGGCGTCTTTATCACTCTCCACTGTACTTTTGAGACAGTGTATCTCTTTGACTAGACTGGCTAACCAGAAAGTTTGAGGGACCCTCATTCTCTACCTCTCAGCTCTGATATTACAAGGGCATACTTCCATTCCCAACTATTTATGTAAGCGCTTGATATCTCAGGTCATCGTGTCTAAGGGCAGTGCCATTTCCAGATCTTCTTTCCCATTTTAATAGCTACTGCTTGCCCCTTTAAAATCTCCAGGGTAATTTTTTTCTAGAAATTCTTTTTGAAGGTTATTTTTATCTATGTGTATGCATGCAGGTATCCATGGAGTGGCAGAAGAAAATGTTGGATTCCCTGGATCTGGAGACACAGTGGTTGCAAGCTCCTTGATGTGGGTACTAGGAATCCATCTAGGGTCCCTTAAAAGAATGACAAGTGATTTTAACTACCACACGATCTGTCCAGCTGCCTAGCAGTTCTTATGATTTTAGTAAAACTTTTAAGATGGTCCTGAACATATATGAATACACCAGAGATCTATATTGGGTATCTGTATCATGTTCATATATCATGTAGCAGAAAAAACAAGCCAAAAGAGGTACTTCAAGAGCATTTTCCAGATGCAGATCAAAGGAAGGGCTTCTTACCCATTATACTGCACATCTCAAAGCTTAGGTTTAAACTCAGTCTGAACTCAGTTCGAAACTCCCCCTGTAAATCCTCACAATTGGGAAAGGAAGGATGAAGAAAGACTCTAAGACCCAGGTGTCCCAGGGAACTCCCACAGAAGTTAAAGCTTATGCTTACTTAGTTCATATGCTCAGGGATGACTTATCTTTCAGAAGGAATATATCCAAGACCATACCAATATAATGATATTTTAAAAGTCCTTGACACTTAATGACATCAAGTTTTACTTAAAAGTAAGAATTCAAAGTGTGAATGAGTAAGTGTGCATAAGAAGGCTGGTTCCCATGGTAACGTTGGTACGTACTTGCACCTCAGTCTATGCATTCATATTATAATTTCTTCTGGAAACCAGGATAAACTGTGAGAAGGGCACAAAGCACATGGCAACACCCTTATTAAAATGTCCTTAGGAGAGACTGAAGTCTGGGTGGCCCTGGGTTGTTAGGGAAGTTCTCAGCCTCTGGTTCAGCTCGTTCATATCCATCTAATGGAAAACCTTGCTCCCTGCAGTTATTTTTGACAATGAAGACTTAGACCAATCGTGCCTAGCTCAGACAAGCTCTAGGGCCTAAGGAGAACGAATGGCCAGAGAACATGCTATGTGACTTAGAGTAGGTATTTTATTCCTTTTTGTCCCTCTACCACTTTCCAAGTAGAGCAACAAAGCAATGACCTTTCAAGCATAGCAGAAGTGCTATAGTAAAATATGCAGGTCCTGAGGCTGGGGTATAAGGAGGAAGGCAGTGCTGAAGGGCTCTGTCTCTGTGGCCAGGCCAGTCTCCAAAGTCCTCATGGTCATCTCCCAACACAGCATCTGCCACGAAGGGTGAGGCTCTTCCCAAAGACTTCTAATTCCTCGCCTAGCAAAATTCCTCAAAAACCCCAAACCTCGAAAAGCTTTATGACTTCAGAAGGGCTGTTTCCTCTTAGTGGGTGATGGTGTCATAAAGAGTTCTGTGCCCTTTTTGCTTTGGCTCCCTAGAAGGACATCACTGTGTTTGATCCTCACTCCTGGCAACTCCCTGGGGAGAGGTGGCTTGGCATGTTGGCTGTCTAGGTCCCTGCTGTGTTCTCCACTTCCCACTTTAAGGGGTGTATTGTATACATGTCACGGACTCTAAATTGCCTGAAGGTCTTCACGAGTACAATTGGGGTATAAGTTAAAAGCAAACGAGACAAATGAGGATTCTTGTTGGCTGCCTGGAAACACCGCTAACAGACTGGAACCAAGTTAAATAAAACAAAAAGGGCTCCTCATACCAATGGCCTCTTTGCTATTGTGGGTTGGTCGTTCTGGGATAATAATCAGCATAGGAAAGAACACACTTTCCTCTACATTCAGATTCTCTGCAGGGTGTGTACCCAGCGTTTTAAATAGTAATTTAAACAACGGGTAAGAGAATAACCTGTAAATCAGCTCCAAGTATTTGCTCACTTAAGTTTTCATGCTTTACACCCCAAACCTACCTTCCTAAAGAACTAAGACTTTAAGCACTGATGCTTAGACACCTAGGCTATAAATCCAAGATAAAATAATACGCTGTTTACAAAAAGGAAGCAGAATTCCCAGTCTTCCCTGCGTTTCAGACCTATCCCAGTCTAAGGGGCAGTCAGCTCCTATTTGTCCACTTCACAAAGCCAACTCTCTCCTTTGACTTTCATCAAGGACTTTAAAAATCCTTCCTTTTAGATGCTTCCTAGGGTGGGCTAGCAAACCACCAGAAAAAATGGATTTGTGGTTAAAAGCAAGTTTTTTGCTCTAATTTAAGAAAAACAACAAATTTCCATTTCTTATTGATGCAAGACAAGCAACCAAGTGCAGGAAATGAGATTGAGTCATCTTCAGGCCCATCACTGTCATAGGCTCACAGAGGTGATCTGGCAGTTGGGGGGGGAGACACAAATCAGGAAGAACAGACCCAGTAGCCCAGCAGAACCTTCTGGAAAGGGATGGGAAAAAGCAATGGCTACTGAGCAGATAAGCCAGTAGCTCAAAACCCAGACTGGGCATTCTGCTCTCTCCTCCCAGCCTTCTTGCTCTCCTTTTCCCCTTGGGTGCTGCTGCCCAGAACGTCTTACTGTAGGAGATGACAGGGTGCCTGTAAGAGTAAAGGCCATGCCATAGTTCGCCCGCTGTTTTACAGCACAGCGAGGCTAATTACTTACCCTACCATGAGTGCAGGCCCTAAATCCAAACCACATGGCTTAAATCCCAGCTCCTCTTTTACTACCCATGAAACCCTAAGAACGTATTCAAGGTCTTCATGTCCCTATTTCTCTCTTTGTAAAATGGAACAATCATGGTATGACCTCATGTGGTTCTCAAAATTAAGCATGCTCAGGTAAGTATGATAAATTACCCCCTCTCATAGGAACCCACATGCCTTACAGACAATGCCTGCCAGCTCTCTCCCCTTCCCAGCCCACTTAGGTCAAGGATGGCAAGTCTAGTTTCTCTATTTCTAAAAATTAAGTTGGTGTAGAAAGAGGTGATAGAATCCTGCCATCCACTAGGTCAGTGCTTAATCATAGCATCACACTTTTCAACCACTTTAAAAAAAAAAAAAAAACCACAAAAGTTACAGGTACTTATCAACAGTAAAAAAAAATGGAGGAGGACCTAGCATAGACTCTTTCAGATCATATTCTGTCGGCTCTGCCACAGTAAGTTACAGATGGGGAAACAAGAGACCATGGAAACCCAGTTGTCCTCTGTACTGAGAGGCAGGAGACACTTCATAGAAATGACTATGGTCCCTGAGCTTGCCTCCCCAGCCACCCCCCCGCCCCAGTATCATTGAGAGGAATGATATTACAATAGGAAGGGTCTCAGAGAGTTGAGGTACAGACATTCTAGGCAAGGACAAAATGGTACATATCTTGCCTCTTTTCTTTATGGATGGCTGTATAATGGCCCCTGACACAATGTCCATATCTGTGGAGATGAAAATATTATCATGGGTAAACCAGTTGGTGCCATGGAATCACAAAAGCCTTCAAAAAAGGCAGGTGGGAAGATCAGGAAGGGGGAGAGGGCTGAGGGAGGAGAGGAGAAAGATGCTACAGAGCTGGTTCTCAGGAACAAGAGAAGAGTCATCAGCCAGGGAAGACCCCTGGAAGATGGAAAAGGAAAGGACATATGTCCTCCAGAGAGCCTCCTTATGACCCTTTGGTTTTAGCTACCAGGAAACTGATTTTTACACATCTAACTTTCATAAATATAAGAAAATAAATCCCCAATCTATGTGATTTTAGATCACTAAGCTTGTGGTAACTTGTTAAGCAGCAACATTTACAGTCTTTCTTATACCACTACTCTATTCTTTCACTACTGCCAAATACCTAGTATCTGCATTAGTGTCCTTTGGTCACTCGGGGCTTGGTTATTGTACCTATTGGTTAGCATGAGCTTGGTTACTGGGCCCCTTGATTATCATGGGCTTCATTACTGTGCCTTTTGATTGCCACAGGCTTTGTTACTGTATCCCTTGATTGCCATGGGCTTGGTTTCTGGGCCCCTCCATTACCATGGGTTTTGTTACTGAGGGCCTACCATAACTTCATTGATCACAGAAAGGTAGGGGTTCCAGACCCAGCACTATCCCTGATGTGGTAGAACAGAAAATGCCCAAACAAACTTCTGTGATGAACACTTAGTTCATCAGTAATGGCACTATACAAAGGGAATTTAGGAGGTGGGACAGTTTGAGGAATTAGCTCACTTGGGTTATAAAGATTATCCAGGTCCTGGATTTTTTTTTTCTTTTTTCTCTTCTCTTCTCTTCTCTTCTCTTCTCTTCTCTTCTCTTCTCTTCTCTTCTCTTCTCTTCTCTTCTCTCTCTGTTTTCTTTTTTTCTTTTTTCCTTCTCACCATGATTGAGCAGCCTGTGCTCCTGCAGCCATGTAACTCCGCCTTACCACTGTCCAGAATCAACAGAGCCAAGGGCTCTGGACAGAAGCTTCTCAAACTCTGACCCAAAGGACTCTTTCTGCCCTGGAGGTTTCATTCTTTCTTTCTCTCTCTTTTTTTTTCATTTTATGTTTTTTATTAGATATTCTCTTTATTTACATTTCAAATGTTATCCCCTTTCCTAGTTTCCCTCCAAAAATCCCCTATCCACTCCCCTCCCCTTGCTCCCCAACTCACCCACTCCCGATTCCTGGTCCTGGCATTCCCCTATACTGGGGCATAGAGCCTTCACAGGACCAAGGGCCTCTCCTCCCATTGATGACTGACTAGGCCATCCTCTGCTACATATGCAGCTAGAGACATGAGTCCCACCGTGTGTTTTCTTTGATTGGTGGTTTAGTCACAGGGAGCTCTGGGGGTACTGGTTAGTTCATATTGATGTTCCTCCTATAGGGCTGCAAATCCCTCCATCTCCTTGGGTACTTTCTTCAGCTTCTTCTTTGGGGACCCTGTGCTCTGTCCAATGGATGACTGCGAGCATCCACTTCTGTATTTGCCAGGTACTAGCAGAGCCTCTCAGGAGACAGCTATATCAGGCTCCTGTCAACAAAATCTTGTTGGCATCTGCAATAGTGTCTGGGTTAGGTGGTTGTTTATGGGATGGATCCCCAGAAGGTTTCTATCAGGCATCTTGTCAGAACAAAGAAAGTCAGACTGATACCCTTCCTTCCTCATCAGGGGCTATCTACTAAATACTCGTTATGCACCAGGCTCCCTTCCATGCACTCAACAAACACAGTCTAGGTCAAGTCCAAAACACTCCCTGCCTATGTAAGAGGTGAGTCCTTTCTTTTGTGCTTCTTCAGAGCCCTGCTACAGGTACCAGTACAGTGATGGAGCCAAACACTTTCTCTTCCATGTTCTAGGACAGACACAAAAGGGATGAGATCACATTAAGTGACCACCAAGATGGATGTAGGCAGAAGGAGTTGGGAGAGACAAAGGAGCGACATGAGCAAAGAGCAGGGCACACATGTTGTGCCCAGGAGCATGATGGTGAATGTCAAGGTTTGCTACTAGGCTCCAGTTCGACTATAAACATTTGACCTTGCATGACACATTTGTTGCATCAGCACAAATATACAATTTTTGTAGGAGACATTAAATGTATGCTCTTAGATTAGAAAAAAAAAACTTTTTAAAGTTTGTAGCATAGAGAAATGGATGGACCTCTGGCTTTAATAATCTAATATCAAAGGATATGCAAACCTGGTAAATAACTAGAGGAGAAATCACAAATGCCACCCAGGGTCTAGACTGTACTCAAGTGTTGAATTTAACAACTTAGGTTCCTTTCTTAAAGTAACAGAACCACCAAGATTTCTGATGTTTTACTACAGTAATCCTATTATCAGTAAGGTGAAGTGCAGGATGCTAGGCTGGGCAGGGCTGAAAGGAGACGTCATCAAGGAGACCAGTTACCAGCGTCCATATGATACAAACTGAAAAGAAGAGGGAGCACCTTTGAATGTTCAACGGTTTCCATGAACCCAAGGAATTCCACCCTGAGGAATGGACCCAAGAGACATGAAAATCTGAAATAAAAAAACAACTCACACAGAAGTGTCCACAGCATTACAGTAGCAGAAGGAGAAATAACCCAACACCCAGGAACAGCTAATGAGACACAATAAATATGGCATGATAAACAGCAATAGAAATGAAGTCCTGGAACATGTGCATCATGGCTGACTTTGAAGTGATTCTGCTACTAGACGAAACAAAACACAGAGGATCACAGTTGTGTGACCTCACTAACACGAAACACCCAAAAGAGAAAAAAATAAATAAAAAAGAAGACAGAAGCTGCCTAGAGCTGGGGAAGATTGGGGCAAGTGGAGAACGCATGTTAATGAACATAGCATTTCTTTCTGGGAAATGAAAAAAGAAAAAAGTGATTGTGATGGTTGCATAATCTGTGAATACCACAGAAAACTAGTGTGTTATATAAGTGAAATGGGGCATTTGCATATTACATCAATTACCCTCTCAGTAGAGTGAGCACTTTTGTCAAAAGAACCAGAAAATGCACAAAGGGAAAGACCTGGAATCAGCTAATCCCGTTCACATTCTGCTCTTTTCTGCTGCGCCAGTGGCGTGTGTAGTGTGGTGTGTAGTGTGTTTTCATCTCCTTGTAACTGATGCCTAGGAAGTCCCATAGCAAGCAAATAGAGGAGACCTGTTCTGTTTGAGGCAGAGTCAGGCAGCCCAAGCACAGTTGTTTGTCTCCTCTGACACCCAAACTAGCTGACATGAAAGTGTCTTTAGGCTCATGGGATGCAATGTGAAGCCATTCCACACATCCACAGCGCTGAAATATGTGGGAATGCCAAGCATGTTTCTAGGGAAGTTGGCCAAAATCCCTGTCACACCCGAGAACTGGAGACTGGATGTCCTCACAGAAGCTACCCTCATTCCACAGGGCACAGCCCTTCAACACCAGACACAGCCATCAGTCAGCCTTCAGCTCAACTGCCTCACTAGACACCAGTGTCAGGAGAATCCGCTTCATTTACAGGAAGTCAGGAAGTGATAGTTTCTATAACTTCTCCTAGGCTTTCTGAGAGTTTCAACACACTGTAGAAGGGTTAAAAGGCCCAGGAATTCTCTTTCCTATCCCAAAGTTGTGTGTAGTATTTGACCATAACCAAGGTCCTGGCAACCTTGCACTTTTTCAACTACTGTTAGTTTCTGAATTGCAAAATAGGTTACCTCCTCCATTAGAGATATGTCTATAGAATGTATATTCTTAAACATGTATTTTCTGCTTCATTTTATAAGTGATAAAAAACACATTTCACCTTTGCTTGAATAATGATTTTGTTAAGATTTATATATCTATTTATTTGTTTATTTATTTTACATGAGTACACTGTAGCTGTCTTAAGATACACCAGAAGAGGATATTGGATCCCATTACAGATGGTTGTGAGGCACCATATGGTTGCTGAGAAATGAACTCAGGAGCTCTAAGAGAACACTCAGTCCTCTTAATCAGTGAGCCATCTCTCTAGCCCCCATCAATAATGTTTTTATATAACCCTTTTTCTTCTTTTATTTCTCTCTAAACCCTGATCCCAAAGCACTCAGATTCTCTAATGGGCCTTTGCACTATGCCTGTCCTCCCTTCTCCTGCTCTGGCCTATTTTCCAAATCTCACTGAAATATCTTTCCTCAAATCTTCTCTGTAGTCATCCCTTTCTTCTCTCTGACTACCTGGGTTTCCAAATCAAATTCCTAACTACCAGTTTCTAACCACAAACTACCCAATGAGCCCTGTGCATACAAACCCTGCCCAGCTTCCTTCCTATTCAGTCCTCTTAGCTACTTCATTTAGGCTAGACTTAATGCCTGGACATACCTAAATCATGGAATATTACCTTCGTAAGGATGCTAAGGAGGGCCATACCACATCACCATGGCTATGTATTCACAAAGACACAAAGTGCTTCGTCCACAGTGAAGTGATCATTCACAGCACATTCTCTAATTTTACTGATGTTTCTACAACTCACATCTTTTTTTTTCTTTTTAAAAAAAATTAGATATTTACTTTATTTACATTTCAAATGTTGTCCCCTTTCCTGGTTTCCCCTCTGAAAATCCCCTATCCTTCCTCCCTTCCCCTGCTCACCAACCCACCGACTACCACTTCCTGGACCTGGCATTCCCCTAAACTGGGGCATAGAACCTTCACAGGACCAAGGGCCTTTCCTCCCATTGATGTCCGACTAGGCCATCCTGTGCTACACATGCATCTAGAGCCCTGAGTCCCACCATGTGTACTCTTTGGTTGGTGGTTTAGTCCCTGGGAGCTCTGGGGATACTGGTTAGTTCATATTGTTGTTCTTCCTATGAGGCTGAAAATCCCTTCAGCTCCTTGGGTCCTTTGTCTAGCTCCTTCATTGGAGACCCCGTGCTCAGTCCAATGGTAGGCCACCTCTGTATTTGTCAGGCACTGGTGGACCCCCTCTGGAGGCAACTATAAGAGGCTTCTGTCAGTAAGTACTTAAAGAACTCACATCTTAATGTTAGTAAAATGTAAAAGAAGCTTGTCTGGCAGGGCATGGTGGCACAGGTCTTTAATCCCAGAGCTCGGGAGGCCAAAGCAGGAGTATCTCTATGAGTTCAAGGCCAGCCTAGTCTACAAAGCATATTCAGGACAGCCAGGGTTGCTACACAGAAACCTTGTCTCAAAAATGGAAAAGATGAATGAATGAATGAATGGCTTATCTGGAATGTCAACCCCTCCCCACAACAAACACACATACTTTGCATTCAGTCCTTTTTCTACAAAACATAATTCCCAGTGCACTGCTCCATTCCCACTCTCTGCAGAGCTGATCCAAGCTTTTAGTAAGACTTGGAGAAAGATCAAAGAAGCTACCTGCCCTACAGCCTTTCAGGAGGGATAAAGATAGGTACATCTTGGTGAGGGAAAGGACGGGGAACGTTCAGTTCCTGCTAGCATGTGTAAAGGCTGCAGGTGCTGGCAGCTCTTCCATCTCTCAAGCATAAGATTCTGAACATATCTTGGAGCCTGTGCTAACAAAGCCAGCATGAACTTTAACTAACATTATTATACCTGATAACTATATCTTGTATAGTGTTTTATTTTCCATGTGGATTTTTGCATCTCCTGCTGTGAGACAGTATCATTTCTAAGGGCTTTCCTAAGAATCCATTAGAACCAAGAAAAAGAAGCATTCACTGTTTATTTATTATTATTATTTTTCCTTTCTCAAACTAAACAGGATAAGACAAAGCACAGCAAAGTGTAGATTGTGAATATTTTTTTTGAGTTGCTAGGGGTAGAGGATTAAAGTCAAGTTCAACTACAGAGCACAGACTTCTTATCCAGACTATGCCATGAAAAGCAGTTGCCTTAGCTACGAATTTTATGGACTTCAGATTTTGAAAAAACATAATTTCATAAAAGTTGTTTTCTTTTACAATTCTCCAGATTTCTGTAAATTAATTCCTTGGAGAACTTTATTAAAGCTAATTTAAGGATCCATGTGAGAAAAATAAAAGAGGAAGATTTAACTTCCATAGAAAAATCAATGAAACTATTAAGCTTTTAAATTATTTACTCTTATTTTATGTGCGTGGGTGCTTTGCCTGCATGTCTGTTTGTGCACTTTGTACATGCAGTACCTGTAGGAGCCAGAAGAGAACACCAGATTACCGTGGGAACTGGAATTACAGAGGATTGTCAGTCACAATATGGTGCTGGGAATCAAACTCCAATCAAGTGCATCTACACACTGAGCCATCACTCTGGCCCATAAAACAGTCATGTTGTAGTTAAAAAGAGGGCAGGATGCCTGCTTCTTTCCAGCAGCAGCTGCTGCCTGTCCTACACATCACCCTATGCATCTTCCTGTGCATCGTCCAGTCTGACTGTAGAGTTATCTCCCCAGTACCGGTTAAATGCAGCTGCAGGGGCAGAGTATCTACCCTGAAGCCATCAGTGTCTCCAGAAACCTTAAAACAAGAAAGTGATGCCTGCCTTAGACTTTTAAAACTCAAACTTGACTTCTACTCTCTGACACAGACTGGTGAACTCAGTGCTCTAAGGGAGCAGCGGATGGAAGCATTATAGGAAGGATGTGCCCAGTAATAAAATACAGCACTTGGCTAAAGCAACTTGGCTGCATTTAGGACCTGGGGATTCAATTTGAAAATGGTATCTCTGCCGTCATCTTCTTTTCAGGGTTTACTCAAGGTTTTATTTGTATTAATAAAGTTTTTTTTGCTTTATTCCTCAACCTGGAATTAAAGGTCCTCTGGCTTCAGCCTCTTGAGTGCTGAGACAACACTGAAACGCCTCTACTCCCAGTGCTTTAACTATGTGCTTTCCAATTCATTAATTATTTTGATTATTTTGTAATTATTTTATGTTCTTAATAGGTCAAATCATTTTAATCAGGAAAAAAGTATGGGTATATATACATACATACACACATACATATAGATTCATATATGTACACCTGATATGTTAGGCACTCTACCATATACATAAATAAAAGTTCCCTGAGAAGCATTCCTCAAAGTTGTCTATCCTACATGAGCCAAGAGAGGAAATAAAGGAAGATTTTAAAAAGATGTTTTATCATTGAAAATCACATTACTATATTTTGCTAATGTCTCGAATTATATAATATTAAAGGTAAGTGTACTTGAAAGTATTTGTGCCTAATTTCTCTAGATTCTGATCACAGCATTCACCCTACTACTTTAAAGCGTATTTTCTCTCTTCCTTCCACGTCTAGCTGAGGTTGTACTGAGGCTCTCTAAAGACCTTGAAGAGTATGACTGAACACAGGCACGGGTTCTACCCACTTACCAGGGTAACCGAAACCAACACAACATTCGACAGGGCTAGTAACCCCTGGTAGGACTCAAGCTGTAGGCAGACACATGTTACTTGTTGATCTCCCAACACTAAAAATGAAGAGTATACCTACACATTTCCCTGAAGTGTATTTGGCAGTACTGAGGTTGCCATGGCAACGATGGTGAAGGCTCTCACAAGCCAGGCTGTAGTGATCCTCTGCCACTCAGCACCTTCTGACACCCATCATGACTTCCTCAGCTCCAAGCCCAGCTAGCTGCCTCTCTGTCTGCCTGCAGAAGGCGAACATGCCTCAGACATGTGTCCGAATGCTGGTCTTTATACTTGGGTACCATTCATTTAATCTCTGCTTCTCGTCTGCTAGAAAAGATATAATCTCATTTGCAGGCGATGATGAGGTTTGGAAACATAAAGAAACAATATGCCCCACACTGACCTACAAAAATGGTGGTTGACATTATTATCATCAAATGACTAGGCATATAAGACACTCTAGTGAAGAACTTCCATTGAAGCCAAAACAATTATGGAAATCCATTTCACTCCTCCAATTTAGAAGCAAGTTTAGTTATTAGGAACTCATTAGGCTTTTACTCCTGCCTGGCGGGAATCTGTAAGTGCCAATTCTGTGTGGGGGCAAAAAGCAGAGGCTTATTTGCAACTTCCGGTTTCTACTTAGTTATGAAGAAAAGCAACACCTGGTTCATCAGAAAGAGTCCCGTACATGTCAATCAGTCTGTCCCACACCTAAAGGGCTCCTCGCATTAACATAAATGAGAGCAAATTCTTCACTAATACCTAAAGTGTCATTTTTACCGTGAGCAAGAATTAATTACTGCAATTACCATCACATTTTGATAGGTGTATATGTGTAAGTTATTTGTCTTTCCTTAGAAAGGCTTTGAAGTTTGTAATTTTCAGCAATTGATTGCCCTGTATGTAGTCTGAATAACTGGGGGACATTTTCAGTTCAATTACAAATCCAAGTTAAATGAAAGAGAAAGTGTGCCTGCTCATTTCTTCATAATCTTAATGTGGGCTTGATGGACTGTTATCAGCAGGAAAACCTTGCTGATGTATAACCTGTGCCAGAATAAACTATATCAGAAGCTAAGTCCAATTATTTATATCATTCTGGAAAAATTCCAAGGCAGAAACATAATCAGTCTTCAAGGGTCTATGGCAAAGAGTCCACAGAAACCTTGTTGATACATTTTCTTCAAGTATAAAAAGAAACCAATAGCACCTGGCGGAACACACTATATTCTGATACATAAGCTATGCTATAATAACAATTTCTCAATTGTTAGTTTTGGCTACAGAATGTATGTAAAAACTGGTATGAACAAAGGACTTGCTTAGCTGATTGCTTCCCATGTGGCTAGGAAATTATCACAAAACCTGAAAAACGAAGTTCTGCTTTCATCTTCCTTAGTTAACGTACACAAACACCAAGGATGCCAGGCAGCTTGTCCACAGCTAGCCACACAGGACAGGAGGTACAACAGAGATTGGAACTGGGCAACCCCAGAGCATGTTTGGCTACCACGCTAAGCTGTTAAGACACCGCAGGCAACATTTCCAATTGTCAGCCTATATAATGTTTAAAACAAGCAACGAAAAACTAATTAGAGTTTTTAATAGCCCTAGAGATACTTCACCATTAGGGTTATCGTTTCCCTTTTCATTACATCTAAACTACGTAGTTCTTATTCTGGCCTAAGATATAATGAAACAATAAAAAGAAATGAAGCCAAGTAGTACTAGCAAGCAGTGGGACACTTCTGGTTTTGCAATTATTATTGGTTCTCAATATCCACGGTGTTTATGTTCTGCAAAGTTGCTATAAACACTGGGTGAATGAATGCTGACCAAACTAGATGCTAGGAAAAACCTGAGTTAAGCTTCTAGAAGCCTCTGGTCAAAGTACTTTCATCAAATAAGAATGTGTGTGTGTGTGTGTGTGTGTGTGTGTGTGTGTATGTATATGTGTATATGTATACATATATATGTGCATATATACATACACATATACACATATATAAGTATGTACATATGTATACATATTTATTTGCTATATATATTCTTGTTTAATAACACTTTATTATATATGTATGCATAAAGACATACACAATATCTGATTCTTTAATATAAACTTACACTAATACAACTGCAACTTCAGTTATAATTATATGAATATGCTGACTTGCTGGCATTCAACTCACACCAAAAGCATTAAAACTGCAACTTAAAACAAGTAAATTCATCTAATGCACACATTTTTCTCCAAAGGTGTACCACATTCTTGTTGCTATGGAATACTACACACTTGACAGCACTCCAGGGTGCTGCTCTGAGACTATTTTAAGTAGCAGAAATCACAAGTGAAACATAAAGATGCAAAAAAAATATGTAACCAACATAAAAGAAGGACCCTAGTTAAGGACACAACAGCAGATGGTTGGTTTTGACAGTAAGCATCATAGCTCATTTGTGAGGAGCTCTGTAAGTGAAAGTGTTTTCAGAGAGAATGAACTAAGAGAGAAGATCCACCCTGAATGTGGACAGCACTAATCCATGAGCTGGGGTCTTCTACTGATTTAAAAAAAAATGGAGAAAGCCAGCCAAGGGCCAAGGGCCAGCCAGCATTCATCTCTTTCTGCTCCCTGGTCCACCCAGAAGTGAGGAGTCGCAGTCACATAGTCCTGTAGTCATAGATGCTACCATGCTGTCTGGGCCATGGCAGACTGGACCCTCAGACCAGCCACAATAAACCTGTCCTCTTTAGTTGCCCTTTGCCACAGCAATGAGAAGTTGTTAATACGGGCAGAGTGCTGTCTTGTTCAACTTCAAAAATCTGGAAACGCATGCATGGAAAAAGTTAATCACAAAACACAGTAAAAACAAAATGAACTTGTGTGTGCCAGGTGGTTTATTCTGTGAACCAAACTAACAATGTGGCTTTTGTGAGGTTGGAGATCTACTGCACATACAGCTGCTCGCTATTTACATTTCCAATTTCAAAGAAGTTAATTGAGTATTTTAAAAATAAGGTGAAATCTGGACTTACAGAAATTTTAACAAAACTAAGCATTCTCTGCGGACATGATGTAAAGGGATATTTTAGTGAGCTTGCTTGAGCCAGATGGCTTTTCCTTAAGTTGTATCGACTGCCCATTACCAAACCCTCAAAATCTATAAACCCTCCAGCAGCAAGGGAATACTTGAAACACTATGCATTCAAACTGGATATAGGTTTCATATTTTAAATTGAAGCATGACTCAGGTTTGGTATTTCTTTGAATATCTTCATATTGCTGTTAAATGATTTATTTGAAGCATAAAACTATTGTTTTATTAAGTACACATTATTAAGTTTCACATGCCAATTGTCTGCTTTTCATGAAGTTATTTTTAAATATAAACAATTAACAACTTGTAATGAGTACAGTATTTCTTGATAGGTGAAGGCCATTAGCTTATGAGGTCAAGCTCATGACTAACAACAGCAGGAGCAGTCATTATGAGGTAAGGAAGGTCACTTCCTGGTTCTCTGCACCAGATGAAGCTCCAACTTCGAGAGGCTCCTATCTCTATGGCATCTCTTCCATGCATGTTGATCTCACCAAGTCACAAGTCACAGACTAGTCTAGGGCCTGGGATCAAAGGTATTCTAAAACCAAACCAAACCAAACAAACAAATAAACAAAACCCTCATAGCCTAAATATGTTTTCAAAGAAAAATATATGTTGCTTAAAAGAGTCCTATATTTGATGTATATTCATTACAAGTTCCTACAGTGGGGCCAATAAAATAGTTCAATGGGTAGAGGCACTTGCCACTAATGTGCAGGTCTGATGATCTGAGTTCAATCCCTCTGACCCCATGTAAAGCTGGAGGGAGAACTGACTTCACAAAGTCGCCTGTCCTTTGACATTCACATATGCACCATGGCAGGCTCGCTCTCTCTCTCTCTCTCTCTCTCTCTCTCTCTCTCTCTCACACACACACACACACACACACACACACACACAGAGTTCCTAAGGGGAAGAAAATAGAGAAAGTGCCAGCATATTTGGAGAGTAGGGAAGGGAGGAAAGGACTCTGGGTGTTATTTTTCATTTAGAACTCTGGCTACTTGACACACCAAAAGAAAAGTCCCCAGCATCTGTGCTTAAACGCTGCCTGTGCTCCTCTGGAAGATATAACCAAAGCCACTTTACAGGGAACTAATTTTCACGGCACAGTCCTCGATAGCATTTGAATTTTTCATGTATCCAATTATTATTTTGAGGGGTGGAAGGCAGACCCTCCCAACCACCGTTTCCTGGAGTTGTAAATCAAGAGTAACTTCCTCCAGATGCATAAATGCTGAGCCAGCCCCCAAGGAGGGGCACACAGTTACCGAGGGAAATGCAGGCACCAGAACTGGGTCAGAAGCAATTCTGGATGGTGCACACTTTCATGACTTTAGACTTTGCCTACACGTCAGGCCCTTTAAAAGAAACCCATTAACTAAAATTATCAAAATACTGTGCTATGTTTTCCTCTAAAAGGGTGCAAAGTCCCCTGATTTGCTTATAAGGCCCTCTTTCCACCTGTTTTTTTTTTTTTTTTTTTTTTACAACTTTAATGTTCACGCTCAAATAATAATTTTAGACTTATCTCCTATTAGGACTCCTTGGTCTCATATCAGATAATTACATTATGATTCACAGCAGTGACAATATTACAGTTGGGAAGTAGCAATGGAAAAATTTATGGTTGGGGTCACCACAGCAAGAGGAACTGTAATGAGTTGCAGTATTAGAAAGGTTGACAACCAGTGCTTTATGGCCATCTGCTCTCTCAAACTAATCCCTAATTGTAAAAGTATTATTGTGATACATATAGCTATACTTTTCAAGACATCCCGAAGGCTTCCACCACTTTCAGGGCCTAATATAAGACACACAGCAGAGCCCTGGGTAAAGTTTGCCAGTCCCATCTCTGTGAGGCTCACTGTTCTGACCCACATACCACTGGAAGAATTTACAACCGAGAAAGGCACAGCCAGTAATGCAGAATTCTCCAGTTGGAACTGGTGATAACGCTGTTTCAATAAAGACCAGAGAGTCAGCGCTTTGGGTCCTGGGGTTATTCGGATAAGCATCAGCCCTTCACAGAGGAGAGGCTCATTAAGCAGAGGCTAGGGAGAGATGGGGAAGTGACCAGCCCAAGGGTGAGACTGAGATTCCTTACTCTGTTATCAGGAAAAGAGCTATGATCAACAAAAGCCACTCTTCAAAGTTGTGAATTAGTTCAAGCTTAGAAAGCTGAAATAAAATTGGCAAAATCAAGTGTTTTTCTACCGAAAATCCCTAAGGAATAGAGAAGAAAACAAATGTGATTTTTTTTGCATATGTTTTGATCAGCAGCTTATAAGAGGAGAGTTTTAAATTAAAATAATATTTTCCAAGACTAGAAGTCACGTGGTCCAGAAATAGCACTAAGATAGCTCTCCGTCTGTGACTCTATGAGTAAGATACCAAGGGTACCAAGGGTGCCATGTGCAACAAGCTAACTCCATGTTCATCACACACGTAGCAGTACACCAGTAAACCAGATGTTGGCCAGGAAAGTAGAAAAGGATAGAGGGGCGAGCGAAGGTTCAAAGGCAGGGACGGCGTGAACACAGCCGAGACAAACCAACCCCTCCTCAACAAGAGTACTGCTTAAAACCTGCTCCAAAGTATCAGCTGCTCTAGAGTCTAAAGACGACTGCTAAACCTGGGACCTGGAGGCTAAAAATTACTCCTCCTCAAAGACCTGACTGTCAGAGAAATCTAAGAAAGTAATTCAATGACTTAATAAGCTGGACTAGGGACTGGGATGGGGGGATTGCTGGGGAAGAGGGAGCGGTGTTTGGTTGTTTGGTTGATTTTGTGTGTGTGTGTTGGGGATTTTTTTGTTTGGTTTTTGGTTTTCTTTTTCTTTTTTTTTTTTTTTTTTTTTTTTTTTTTTTGGTTTTTTGGTTTGTTTGTTTTTGGCTTTTTCTTAATAAAATGGGGTCAGGCAGAATTGCAGCTCGTGAGATAGGTAACTGAAGACAGCCTGGAAAGTGACGTCCAGCACACTCGTCAATGGGTCCACATACACAAGTGCAGGCTTGCATCTGTAAATGTGCCTCCTCGAATGCACACCCGATACAGAGGAGAACCGGGACCCTTCCTGCAGGCTGCAGGCAAGCACAAACCCTGCTATTGTGCCCTGTTCTGCTTCTCCAGATGGGTCTCCTCTGCAGAAAAGACATTCCAATGAACTCCCAATACAAAGGCAGTTTGCAAGTTACAAGGAGACCTTTGTCTGAATCCCCCACAAGTGACAGGGTCAATCTGAGCCAATCTTGACATTTCCATGGAACTTTTCCACAATATTTTTTTCAAAGCCCAAGTCATTTCCCGAAACCTTTTTGAAATCCAAAGAAAATACTGTGTAGATAAAGTCTCTGTTAAGAACTATACCTAACGCTGTTCCCTAAACATATGAGCTCTTATTCCTAACACTGTTCTCTAAGCATATGAGCTCTTCAGAATATTCTTCTAGACATACAATGATTTAATCCATAGTCTGAAAAAAATTGTAGAGAATGGTAATAATATACCGAGTTGACATTTAAGATGTTATTCATCTTTCTTTTTAGGATACAGAATATGATTTTTTTTTAATTTTTAAAGGAAATGTATTTTCAGAGCTTTTTACACAAAGTTGAGGTCTTGAAAAAACTTGAAGTAAAATTTGATGGCAGACTGCTCAATATTTACATTACCACTTAAGAGTTACAGAATTCTTTCACTTAAATCTTGGGAGGCTTTCAAACTTTTTTACAAAAAGTTTATTTTGGAAATATATTTCTCATACTGAGTATTAGAAAATTATAAATCCGAAATAAGTCCCCACTTTCCAAATGTAGATGTTCCTTTTCTTCTTCAACTCACTGTGGAGGTAGTTGAAGGAATTTAACATAAGCTATTACAATGCCTTTTTAATACAATGAATTATGAACTGTCAGACACGCATATGATCTATTAGCTTATTTGTAGATTATACTGTGGCAATGTCACGAGGGGAGCAGGGGCAGGGTACATGCAGGGCACATTCAGAGACAGCCTATAGTAAAGACTCTAGACAATCTTCCTTGCTTCCACTGGCAACGAGGACCCAACAGGGAAATGAAAACAGCATGGCTCAGAGCATGTGATGCCTTGGTGTGTAAGGCCTCCATGTTTGAGGAGGTCAAAGCTATTCAGATATAAGAAAAGCATTTACAATTTTGACTCTATTAGAGGATGCGCACTAAAAAGTAAATCACAGAAGTTTTCTGTGTGTGTGTGTGTGTGTGTGTGTGTATACGCTGTATGCACATAGGTGTGTGTAGATACTATGCATGCATATGTGTGTGCATACACTGTGTGTGCCTGTGTGTATGTGTGCTTGCTAGAACCCTAAGTTGAAATTTACATCTTTAGCCTAAACTCTTTCTACCTGTATTACATGTGTATCTTTGATAGGTTGTCCAAGGTAAATACATCGGAAAAATAAAAAACCTCATTTATTTTAATCTCATTTAAGCAGTGGGTTTTAAGTAGATTTACATAATTACTCTCGCTTACTATGTCTACTCAGAAATGTAAAATGATGGTGCTTAACGGTTTCTGAAAAAGATCAAGTCAGATAAAATGACAGGTATTGGAAACAGGGGAGATTCATATTTAGGTCCTAAAAATGAATACACAACAGTTGGCAGCAAACAGAACATTCACAACAGCTTGCCTCTGTAACTTCATTTATCAACCACCCTTCTTGCACTTAAACCAAGGGCTTGATTTAACTTGGCTAGATTGTGAAGTTTACATTAAGATCTTTTCCACTGCCAAGAGTAAACTGGGTGGTCTTGCTTGTTTTACTCATACTGGCAGAGTCAAAAAAAAAAAGAAGAGAAAAGAAAAGAAAATTCCATGAAATGGTTTAAAATCCACAGCTGCAAATGCAAGGCAGATGAAATACTGCAGTGCAACCAAGCCCCAGCCATTGTTTCTTGTTCCATAGATTTCTACTCTCGTTTAAGGATGATCACACTGACCAAGTTGCTCACAGTGTACTGGGCTCCAACGGGGATCTTTATTGAAACTTAAATCTCTATGCAACAACTCAGAACTCACGGGCTCTTGGAGCTTGTGCAGGCAATGCATAAAGGTGGGGCAGGGGGACTGTAATGGTCCCAAAGGCCTGCAAAAAAGTTAATCAGAACAGTTCAGCTGGCAGCAGGAGAATGCCAGGGCCTCTGCCAAACATTGATGTGAAGGCCTTACCACTTACATGGGAAACATCAGCCAGAAGGAGAACAAATCACTCAGGTTTCAGTTACCAACTGAGTCCTAACTAATACATTCCCTGTGGCTACAGTAGCCTCCATTTGCTTTGACTTTGACTTCATCCAGTGTCAAAATAAAGAGGATTGCTAAAATGGTATAATAATGTGTTGTGGCCCACCTAATGTTCTAGTTTGCATCACTGCTGCTGTGATTAAAACAATGACCAAGCCAACTTGGGAGAAGAAAGGGTTCTTTAGCTTACACATCCACATCACAGTCCATCACTGAAGGAAGTCTGGGTAGAAGTCTTTGGACAGGAGCTGAAGCAGAGGCCATGGAGGAACACCGCTTTCTAGCTTGCTCAGTCTGCCCTGACACAACCCTGCCCTAGGACCACAGCAGGCTGGGCCCTCCCATATCAATTATTAATCAAGAAAATAACCCACAGACATGGAGGCAGTTCCTTGACTGAGGTTCTCTCATTCATATGACTCTAGTTTAAGGCTGCTCTTCAGCATGTTTCTTAACCAGTGCTGGCAGAGACAATTAGAGAATTAAAAACAAAAGTGAGGAAAACTAAGTCCAGACATATTTCAGATACCTCCATGAGGAGGGATGCTTGTGTCCAAGACTGAAGATCTGAGGTCCATGCCTTGAACAAATACAAGGGAACAGAACAGACCCCTGCAAGTTTTTCTCTGTGGCATGCATGGCCCTACGCATACATACACATGCCTCCCACCCTTACACATAAATGTTTTAAAGTATTTCCAAACGCTTGAAAGAGAATTCTTATATGACAGTTTACATCATGTTGTGCTAAAGGCTTTGTATGTAGTGTTTAATTATCAAAACCATTCAAAGTAGACGGGTTTTCTCATAGAAGATGAAAAAAAAAAAAAAAAAAACCAAAAAAACAAAAAACCCTAAGATTTAGAATCAGTAAGTTCTTGCCTAACATGTTCCTAAAATGACAGCATGTCTGTAGTTTTGAGGGTTACATGATGGAACTATAATTTTCAATATGTTGCTTCCTGTACATGCTGACAAAAGCAACGGTGTATTTGACGATATACTACTGTTGAGGTGTGTAAAATGCTATCAAACCTATACCATGATAATAACTATTTGATGAGAAGGGCAAAGGGTACAAGTAACTGGCTAGAAGAGTCCTAGAAGAAGAGGGAGAGTAAAATGTTCTAAGTGTTCATTGTCACAGATCCTAGGTCCACACCCGGCCCGTGTCACCATCCCAGTGTGCACCTGTTTTGTTCCTTGTTTGGGAGTTTAGACGGGCATCATCCAGACATGTCCAGAGTCCAACTGCTTCTTGATCTCTCATGAAGTCCTCATGAGTGACTCATACCTTCACCTCAGTTTCAGCAACTGCTGTCCTTTTCAGAGAAAAGCCTATTAACTGGGCCTCCAAATACAATTCTGGCTTTAGGTCTGGCTAGTTCTTGGCTTCCTTTACTGCCAGTTTCAACGTAAAGTCTTTGATTTGCCTAAAATAGATACTGAGCATCCAGTTCTAGGTTCCAAAACACAACTGCTGGTGCCCACCCATCCCCACAAGCTTACAGTCTGATGGCCCACAATATCTCCAGGATTTTAGAATGAATATGTGTTTCCAGATACCCATATCTAACACGTAGCATCTCCCGGCCATTTCTCCAAGCCCCCAGCTCATCCACTGTACTTCTGCAGACATTGGTAGCCCTTATTTTTCGGCTGGAGATCACTGCTTATTTCTTCTGCTTGTCACTCCCATACATTTGTATAAGAGACTTTGAGATAAACACATTGGACATCCATCTCCAGGTGAAGAAAAGGCCAATAAATGTCATGAGTGGCTTCTATATTTCTGTCTAAGAAGTGTCAACCGAAAAAGACAATTGGTTTTAGAAAAAAGGAAAAAAGGAAAGCGGGAGTGGAGGGTGGGGGGGGGGGAATTTCTCTTCTTAATAAAAGCAAGTAAGGCAATGCACTTTCTTTCCAAAAAGTCTGGGGTAAATTATTACATGTAGAGTAAAGAACATTTGCTAACAAAAAACACCAGAAGAGTCATCACTTCAGGGCAAAAACTAAACAGGTCTCTGGACTTAAAGAGTTCTGTATTCTCTGCCCTAGTTACATTTAATATGCTTTTCTTTTAGAAGTTAGCTGTATGAATCAGGGTAAAATGTTAATATTAATGCCATTAAAGACTTCAGGAGGTTTATTGTTATTTGGTTAATGCACTAAAGTTTAGAATTTTAAAATCAAATAGAAAACATATTTCACATTGCACATAGGCTTTGCCAGTATTTGAACAAAATGCCATTTGGGGTACTATTAAGCAATTCGTAAGGCATATGTACTTACACTAGTATTTAATGTCCCTTGATGTCTCAATTTTAATATGGCCTGATTAAAATAAACACTCAAGCAAGGTAAGTATTGTCTATAATTATCACAGTTTACTCCCTAAACCAAGCGGGAACTGGAAGAGTTTGGATTGGCTGCTCATTACATACCAGGAACAGACTCACCTCCTCAGGACACAAAAGCACACTGAAGGCCACTCTGACTGGACTCTGCAGGAGGCAGCTGTAGTTTTGCCTCATGGAGCTTTTTAGAGAAATCTGAAGCACTTTGCTAAACCCTCCTACTATCTATTTCACTGGGTACAAATAACAGCCACAATATTGCTAGCATGATAGACTACTGAGATAAAAGCACAGAACTGGAGGTAAAAAAAAAAATACATTACATATAAAACATTAAAGAATCATCTAATCTTCATTTTGCAGAAAACTTTCTAACACTGCTAGCCCTTGCTTAAACCATACCCATAGCTTCTGACCACACAAGGTGGCTGATCATCCTTTAATAGGGAAGCCCTTTAAATTCATAAATAATTAGAATTGGATATATGATGTAAGGTCATAACACAGATCTCTTCTGTTAACACAGCACTATCACATGCACATTATTCTTAATGGACACCCAAACTACATAAACAGGCAAAGTACATGTCATATGTATTATCTATTTATGAAGCAAAGATACTTGTTTTCAAATGGAAGAACATGGCAAATACTATTTTTCACTTTTCATGATTAGGCTTTTGGACCTTATAAAAAGAGAAAGACCATGAATCAGGGAGTTCACAAATTTCATACAGAGGCAAGATTTCACTCAGTTAAGGTTCAAGTAAGAGCCGGGCGTGGTGGCACACACCTTTAATCCCAGCACTCGGGAGGCAGAGGCAGGCGGATTTCTGAGTTCGAGGCCAGCCTGGTCTACAGAGTGAGCTCCAGGACAACCAGGGCTACACAGAGAAACCCTGTCTCAAAAAACCAAAATAAATAAATAAATATATAAAGAAATAAAGGTTGAAATAAGGAGTCCCAGGGTTGGGAGTCAGAGGCTGTCCACAGACTGGCACAGAGCTAGCCTGGAACCACTTTAACATCACAGACTTCTCTCTAGTTGCTTATAAAAACAAGAAAGTAGCACTTCTTTCTAGGAAGAAGCACATACAGAGTCAGCAGGAGACTAGTCTTCCCTCCATACAGACTTGTAAGAAAGGGTTAGAGAACAGAAAGGTGCCAGGCTCAGAGTACTGAGAGACATGCTATCTAGATGCAAATTCTCTAGGATCAAGTTCTTATACTACCTCGTTCACCTATTGTAACTACAGGATCCTCAAATGTTTCTGGGTCAAACTGCTGATGTTCATCTTCCATGCCGTCCATCTACGTGTTTCAAGTCAAGCATACACATGTGCACAGTTGTACCCAGACGTCATCTGCTAACAATGCCAGTCACATTCCCAAGTCACAGAATTACCCCAAACTACATTTTCTATTAGTCTTGGTTTCATCATCGCCACTTTAAAAACCACTGCCATAAGGCAGATATGTTACTTAAACCCATAGTGACAGGAACCATCTATGTGACTCAATTCTATACCAGTGTTCAAGATCCTTCAGAGTTCTGTTTTCTTCATTCTTTCTTCCTTCCTTCTTTCTTTCCTTTTTTCCTTTTCATCTTCCTTCCTTCTTTTTCTTTTTTCTTTCTTTTTCTTGCTGTTTGATTGTTTTGTTTTATTTTTGCTTTGTTGAGACAGGGTCTCTCTGTGTAGCTTGGCTGTCTTGGAACTCACTCACTATATAGACCAGGCTGGAACATACAAAGATTATCCTGCCTCTGCCTACATAGTGCTGGGATTAAGATATGGGTTACCACTCCTGGTCTGTTTCCTCCTTTCAACTAGACACCTTCTTATCATGGTCCATACTCACATGCCTATACTAGAGTCTATGTCCCTCACTAACGTCCAACATTATAGAGACCACATCCATAGTCACCGAGGCAGAAACCTGGAAAGCAAGTGAAAATTTCCCCCTTCCACCAAATCCTCAGGAATCCATATTCTAAACATCTTTAGAGTTCTTCCTCTTTGTTTTATCATGTCCCCATCATGGTTGAT
Source organism: Mus musculus (assembly GCF_000001635.26). Classification (NCBI taxonomy): domain Eukaryota; kingdom Metazoa; phylum Chordata; class Mammalia; order Rodentia; family Muridae; genus Mus; species Mus musculus. Next base: position 62,387,897 of record NC_000069.6, on the reverse strand, counting down.
TCTGTGAAGGAAACTGCCTCCAATCTCTCCCCACCGTCCCTCACCACTGTTTTCTTTCTATACAGATTCTTCACTGTTCTCTGCAACACCAACACTTAGCCCCCTATGCAAATGCTAAGTGTGAAATTCCTCAGCAAACAGTAGGAACCAGCCTTTGCCAGCCACCTACTCTCTTCCTCTCCTTCAAACTCACCATGGCCCATAAGTCCATGACCTCTAGTGTGACCCAAACATCCCTATTTCCAGAGATGTGTTAGGCTTTGAGATGCCCCAGCAATATCCTGAGGTTGTTCTACTAGCCACCACCAGCCTCATAATACCAACATCCACAAAGCAGACACCAGCTAAAACCGTGGTGTAACCCAGAACCTGCCAAAACAGGAGGCCCTGTGAGGGTAAATGAAATGAGCCATTTGTCCCTTAGAAGAGAATCTAAAAGGGACACACCACTGACATCAGCCTATGTTTACACTCAAAATCAGAATGGTCATTGTCCTTGCTGCCTGTGTACAAATGCTATTTCACACAGAAGGGCCTCTGGCATTTAATTAGAAAATAGAGGAGCCCGAGGTGCCACAAAGGGCACCAGATGTCACCCTCTCGATCTGGATGTCAGCTGTGTTCTGACCTCGATCTACACTAACTACGATATCACCCGCAGCTATCGCTTTCTATCACATAAAAGAACAATCCTACAGACAGGCATGGCTTTGCTTCATCAGCATGGACCACTATCAGTAATGCTCACTGATCGAGGTTTTACATTTTCTTACACTGAGATGCTTGCATGGGTGCCATATTTAACGTCTTCATTCATAAGTCACTCCTGAAGTCCATCAAGCAGATGCTAGCTACATTACAAAAGCTCTGCAAGTCTCCTAAGAACTTTCAGTCTTTTAAAAGTCTACCACAAAGTGGGAGGGAGGAAGGAACCTGGAATAGAAAGGGGATGAGGTGGGGAGGGGAACATGATCTGGTATTAGATGGGAGAAAAGGACTCTTGGGAATATACCCAAAAGATGATCCACCATGACACAGAGGCACATGTTCCACTATATTCATAGCCGTATTTGTGATAGCTGGAATCTGAAAACAACCCAGATGTCCCATGACAGAAGAATAGATACAAAAAATGTGGTTCACTTACACAATGGAATACTACACAGCTATTAAAAATGAGGACATCCTGAGTTTTGCAGGCAAATGGATAGAACTGGAAAATATCATCCTAAGTGAGGTAAATTCAGACACAAAAGGACATGTTTTCACAAATAAGTGGATATTGGCCAAAACATAAAAGTACAGAATACCCAAGATACTGTCCACAGAGTTCAAAAGGGTCAACAAGCTGAAGGGCCCAAGTGAGGACGCCTCAATCCCACTTGGGAGGAAGAAGAAAGCAACCACAAGGTGGGGGGGGGGGTGGTGGTGAGAGGGGAGGACCTGAGAGGGAAAGGGGATGGTTGGGGGTGGGGTGGGGGAGAGAGAACATGATCTGGTACTGGGTGAAGGAAAAGGACAGAAGCCTTGAGAGCCAACAGAAGAAATGGAAATCGGCAGCCTCAGGAGGTAGGAGATTTGGGGGGAGGGGAGCAGTGCAGGCTGCAGAATGTACCACAGACCTGTGAGGTGAGAGACTCCCAGGACTCAAAGGGAGGGACCCTAGATGAAATACCCTACAGAGCGGAGAGGGAACTTGTAGAACCCACCTCCAGCAGAAAGACAGAGCATCAAATAACGGATGGGGTTGCTATCCCACAGTCAAAATTCTGACCCATAATTGTTTCTGTCTGAAAGAACTGCAGGGATGGAAATGGAGAAAAGCCTGAGGAAAAGAAGGTCCAGTGACAGGCCCAAAATGGGATCCAGCTCAAGGGGAAGTCCCAAGGCCTGACACTATTACTGAGGCTATGGAACACTCACAAAAAGGGACCTAGCATGACTGCCCTTCAAAAGACGCAACAAGCAGCTGAAAGAGTCAGATGCAGATATTTGCACCCAACCAAAGGACAGAAGTTGCTGGCCCCTGTTGTTGAATTAGGGGAGGCTGAAAGAAGCTGAGGAAAAGGGAGATCCTGTAGGAGGACCAGCAGTCTCAACTAACCTGGACCCCCGAGATCTCTCAAACACTGGACCACCAAACAGGCAGCATACACCAGCTGATATGATATCCCCAACACACATACAGTAGAGGACAGCTGGGTCTGGATTCAGTCAGAGATGATACACCTAACCCTGAAGAGACTGAAGACCCCATGGAGTTTGGGGGTGGGTGGGGACATCCAAGTGGAGGCAGGGGGCGGGGAGAAGATTTGGGATGTGGAACAATCAGAGGGTGGACCAGAAATGAAATAAAATCTGGAGTGTAAAAAAAAAAAAAGAAAGAAAGAAAATTAATAATAATAATAATAATAATAATAATAATAATAATAATAATAATAATAAAGAAGTCTACCTATGAAATAACATTTCAGTGTAATGACATAAATGTTTGTGGTTGAAGTTATTGCAATAACAACACAGAGTTATCAGACAGAAGGGGATCAGTTAAAATATAGATCGCACAACTCGAGCAGCTATCCGAGTCAGAGCACTGTGTTGTATGGAAACAAGCACAAGCGTCATCAATAAAGGTCCTTAAAGCTAAGACAGTCCAGAGTTAGGGTAAACGTCCTTAAAGCTAAGAAATTCCAGAGTTAGGGTTCTTTTCTTTGTTTATTGTTTATGCTTTATTTTAGATTAATTTATTTTGTGTACAGGAGTGTTTTCCCTGACTGTGCACACAGAAGTCAGTAGAGGGTGCTGGGTCTTCAGGAACTGACTTTATGTGTGGCTATGAACCACCGTGTGGATGCTGGGAATTGAATCTGGATCCTCTGCAAGAACAACAAATGTTCTTATCTTGCTAAGCCATCTCTGCAGACCCCAGAGCTTTGTTTTTTAACTAATATTCAGATATTAATGTTCAGAATAGCTACTATGCCGGGCGTGGTGGTGCACGCCTTTAGTCCCAGCACTCGGGAGGCAGAGTCAGGCGGATTTCTGAGTTCAAGGCCAGCCTGGTCTACAGAGTGAGTTCCAGGACAGCCAGGGCTACACAGAGAAACCCTGTCTCAAAATACCAAAAAAAAAAAAAAAAAAAAAAAAAACCAAAAAAACCAAAAAAAACCAGAATAGCTACTATATGCTATTATAGAAAGGAAAGCCTTTTAATAAATTCATCTACTATTTAAAATGTGCAAAATGGTTAAGATTAAAATAGAATTCCACAAGCTGACTTATTTCAGGATTAACTCAATACAGGTTTGTCACCCGGGAACTGCTGCTCAGTGTCTCTATTGTGTAGTTGGTATACATTTCACGTCACATGCCTTGTTTCTTCTGTTGTGTGCTTCTTTGTCTGACTACAGTAAACGTGGGAAACGTTGTACAAGGTAAACTACAAAAGTTGAAGCAATAATTCTATCAAAGGTAAATACTCTTTATGGGTTTTTTTGTTGTTGTTTTTGCTTTATATTGTTTTTCAACATAGGTCTCATGTAGACCAAGGTAGCCTCCAGTTCACTATGTAATCAGTGGTAAGCTTAACTCTTGTTTCCACCCGGTAAGAGCTGGGTTTTCAGGAGTAGCCACCTTACCCAGTTTATGAGTTACTGCAGATGAACTCAAGCTCTCATGCATGCTAGACAGCACCATACCAACATATCCCTACCCCTTCCCTTATATTTGGATTAAAATTTTATCTTTCAAATAATTAAACTGTAGTACAATCTAAAATACTCCTCTTTGGATCTCCTTTATATTATTAATATATTATGAATTTTTAATATTTTAAAACATCTTCTAAAGTATTTAATTGATTGCATAATTATTATTGATATAGATCTATAACTCAATTAAACCTACATTACTGAATTTAAAAGTCTTTCAGGAAACTTTGACTCCCAAATGTTTTTAATTGGTTGACGTGCTGCGTGTTTCAAGTTACTCACAAGACTGAGTTGTTGAGTACGGTGTGACTTTTTGGTCAGCAGTGGATCACTAAACCTTTTCTAGTGCCTAACCACTTCATAGTGGCCATGTGGTCGCAGAACCATGCTGTGCTCGTGTGTGTATGGTGACGCTGATGTAAACAAACATACATTGCTGCCAGCAGTACAGGAGCAGAAAAGTGTAAACCTTTGACAGTGGTAACACCATGAACCATGAGTATCCTTTTATCTTTAACTAATAATATGCACACTTAAAGAAGAAAAGTTCATGCAGCCATATTTATTCCTTGTTACACTGGTAGGAACTTCTTGTATTACATATTTCCTGTGTCTTATTTTCTCTTATGCTTCTTTAATTCTGTTTTGTTCATTGTGGCTGTAAGAGAAACAGTTAGCATCTTCTACATGTATATTTCACTTAGGTGTGTAGCAGGCTAACAGTCTAGGTTTGAGCAAGTGCACTCAGTCTTAGGCATTTTCACAGTGACAAAACTCCCTCCCAGTGATGGATTTCTGAGATCTTATCCTGGCTGTTAAGCAACACAAGAGTATAAGCTAATGCCATGGTTAGTACCCTAAGGCTTCAATGTTCTATGTTAATTATTTAGAATAGTCTACTTACTGTGCTAAATAAACCACCATTAATTTAATATCAGTTGAACTAGGGTATGATCTAGAATGCTTTAATTTAAAAAAAAAAATGAAGAAATACTGAAACTATATTGAGATAAACCATCTGCTTATAAGACAGACCTCTGGAAAAGTTGTAGAGATGCCAGGGCTTTTCTATTCTTAATGAGAATACAAGGTGCTTCAAATATTTTGTGGGGAATTTTGCAATACATTACAAAAGTTTCTAAATGTTTACCCTTTGATACTGTAATTCCTCTACAAATATTTTCCAAAGATAAAATAACTAAGACACAAGTCACATACACAAAGCACAACTCTCAAATAGGGAGAATGAATAAAAGTCTATGTCCATAAGTAGAGGACTGCATCAAAGAGCCGGGACTCAGCCTCTCAATGGAGAGTCATGCAGCCAGAAATAAGAATGACTGTCTTCATAAATGACTAGGGAACAATCTCTAACTATCTCATTATGTGAAAAAAGAAAGGTTGAGAAAAGTGTAAGAGATATGCCTGTAGTATCTAAGGGAAGCAATACAATATATGTATGTATACATATGTACACACAAACTTATATTAAAGACAAAGATAAACAGTAACTTTTGAGAGGAGAGTAATAAGACAGCTCAACAGCTAAGGGCACTTGCCACAAACTTTGACAACATGAGTTCAATTCCCAGAACTGACATGGTGAAAGAAAACTTATTCCTGTAGGTTATCCTCTGACCCACACCGCATCCCTACCCCCAAAATAAATGGGATAAAACTCAGCATTTTTAAAAATTTGAGTATACAAGGAGGGAGCAGCGTGGTTGAGAAGATGGGCTTCTTGGTTTGGTAAAACTATGTAAGCTTTACAGAGCTTAAACTCACATATTAAAATTGCACAATTAGTGCATGTATTTTGACGGGCTTAGACTATGTATAGACCACACACACACACACACACACACACACACACACACCTTATTCTATAGGTGTGATGTGAATTTGGACTTTTTGGTGTTTGGTTATCTACTGAAGGTCAAAAAAACCATCCAGCAATGACCACCTCCTGAATTCTTTCAAAATATCAAATGCTACTAAGGCTCTTCAGCTGACTCTAGATCTAGAGCAAGAATTATAAAACTGATCTTGAAATACTACATAGCAAGAAGGCCAGAGGTTACTAAGACTAAAACTAGAAAAACTTGGACATCAACAACAAAGCAAGGCCATCACTGGGTACACTGACAGGCACATGTCCATTTCCCTTCGAGAGAACTGTACCTTACTGCATGAACAAGGCACACTGGACTAGAGAAAGAGCATTCCGCAGTCCTTACTGACCTGACAGATCTAAGAGGGATCAGCACCCACTATGTTCTGCACCCACTCTGAGAACGGCTGCAGAACTCATGATCTGGTGACTTTGATAAATATTTTGCAATGAAAAAGTATTCTTTTTAAAAGGGAGAGACTTTTAAGTATAGACATGTAATGGCTTGTAAAACTTAGCTTAAAGGGGGGGGGGATAGAGAAGAATCATTTTCTACAATATTACCATTGATCAAAAATGAGAAAAAGTTTGTTTTCTTATATAAATCATCATCTATTTTGTAGGATACGTACATAAGAAGGAAGGACCGTTTGCTCTAGATGCTTTTCAGGTGGCCAGCAAGCAGTACACAAAGGGAATCCTTACCATATAAGTTTTTGTGATGTCTTTGTTTTCGAATAAATGAACCTATTACACACACACACCTATACACACATAAAAAACCACATAGAATAAAACTATAAAGAAAAAAGGAAATGTTTTTCCTTACTAAACACTACTATCAGTAAAATTTCATCTGTGTATACCTGAAAATATTTAAATGAAAAGAAGCAAATCTGCTTTTGAATGTATGCAAAAGTATCACAAAAGATAGCAACCTCTTGTGGGAAGACGCAAAAGCAAAGCAATGAAACACTCTGTTAGAGTCTACCCAAAGACTGCATCCAAAGAACAAGCCTCTCTCGCCCAGAACAGGCTTCTGCCTGCTCCTGTAAACAGAAGAGAAGGGAGAAACAGATGCAGAGAAACAGACCTGAGGTAGCTCCCTGCTGAGACAAGTAGCAAGGGCAGATGCTGACTATCTAAATGGGCCACTCGAGACACATCTTAAAATTGACTTCAAGATATAAGGACATCAGCCAGTTGGGTGGTCCAGAGACTTCCAGACCCCACTGGCAGAGGACACAGGTGTGGCCTGGTATGTGCTGCCCCAGACTGGCCACAGGAACACTGAGGACCACTTACTTTTTGCTGGCCTCCCAGACATCGGTAATGTTGGAGAAAAGGTGATGCCTCTCGGTCTTAGTCATTGTATCAGTCAGTTCCTTAGAGTTTTTAAACATCCGTATCAAGATCTCCAAGCTGAGTAAATAAGAATGCTCTGATGATATGACTTCAAAAATTGCCTGGGAAAGAAAAAAATAAATTATGTCAATAATCATTTCAACTGAAGAACTAAACACAGGCTCCACTGTTGTCTACAGGAATGGCATGGGAACTTCATGACCAAACTACCGTCTTCAGAGAAGGCATGTGTACCCAAACTGAGGACTGTAACCATCTGCACATAAGGAGAAGTGGAAGAGTCAGGATGACTTTCTACCAGGTCCTGAGGTCATGCCTTTGCCACAGGGTACAATCTATGGAAGGAAATAGGGCATGTCATAAAATCTCACTGTGACACTAATTAACCTTTGGGGTCATCTCCTCCAGCCCTGCCTTTAAAGTGCACTGCTTCAGGGAGAATGAGAATTTACGATCATCTACTCACAACTGTCCCCTCGCTCCCCTCTCCTGCTCCATCTCTCTGTGTGTCTTAATATGACTAATTTGCAGTCGACAGCAGCAAATACTGTGTGGCATGCCTGCACCTACCCCGAGAAGGTTCTCAGCAGCCACAGGAATTCCTTTATATAACTCATACAACTGAAAGCAATTTCATCTGTTCAACAAACCACCCTTCTACCCTCCCCAGTGTCTCGAGGGGGAGCAAGGCACCCTCGGCAGAGACTCTTGGTGACAGACACAGGTTTCTGATAACTATGGATGATGAAATGCCAGGCTACATCTAGAGACACCAACGCCCTGTATAAAGAATTCATCTACCACTTCAACAAAGTCAGACTTAGATTCTTTACTAAGGGGAATGCTTGAGGAATTTCTCCGTATGTGGGGTGGAGTGTTATGTGTAAACATTCTTCCAAGCCGGGTACCTTGACCTCTAGGTCTTGTTTCCTTCAAGCCCCTGCCCCAAGAGCACAGAGGAAAGCAGCTAGGTGGGAGGAGGACAGACACAGGCAGGTGGATTCCCAGCTGCTGCACAACGGAATGTATCTCCTACATCAAGTTAGCAGAGCTAATGTCAACATTTGCTGCCCTTTTTAATATCTGTAAGGTTTTGGAGGCCTTGACCTTAAAATGCTGGTCTAACCTCAGCTAAGGGAATAATGGACATAACTACTTAAAAGTTTTATTTTAAAATTTGCATTTTTAAAATTTTTTTCTTTTTCTTTTTTTAGAAAATTATTTTTTAAAAACGATTTAAAATTTTTCATTTTAAAGAGTAGGAGCACTAAGAGTTAGCTTGGACCTTGTATAAGATTATACAATCAACAAAACTGTCCCTAAGAAATAAAAAGTAAATAAATAAATAAATACACAGAAAAAGAAAAAGAAACTAAAGAAAATTCTCCATTCCTGAACAAAACTAATGGTAATAGATGCTTAATGTATTTGGGGCTTTGGAATGACTTCAAATATTTTCAACACTCACACCCAAAATACAAAGACAGACAAAAGATGTATTGAACGCCACAGCAGAGATCACACGCAAAGGCAAGTGCTCACTCCTCTGTGGGAGAGTTTATGGTGACAATGGTTGACTGTGTAACTGAAGAGGCACTGACTACGGCAGAGCAAGCAAGGGTTAGCCTGACGAAGAGACAGGAGGTACGAGTGTGAGACTGAAGCATCCCATCAGACACTTAGAATTCAACAGAAACAGACAAAATTCAAACGCATAAGATTTAAAAGTTGGATTTTTTTATTTTCATTAGACTTCAAACTTTGGAGAAATTCTTGAATATATAAGGAAAGAGAAGTATCATTTATTCCCCAATATTAAAAAAAAAAAAGTCCTCCTCTCTGCAATTGCTTAGTGAATCTAAGTAATCCGAAGAGATGGACGCCATACAGAGACTTAAAGAATGACCTCCATAGGCAAGGGGGTGGTTGGGCGTGCCTTTAATCTCAGCACTTGGGAAGCAAAGGCAATGGATTTCTGTTAGTTCAGGGCCACCTAATCTACAAAGTGAATTCTAGGACAGCCAGAGCTACACAGAGAAAATCTGTGTCAAACAAAAAACAAAAACAATACCAAAAAAAAAACCCAAAAATGATCTTCACAGAAAAACCCCCAAATATACTGAGTGTGAAAAATAAGTAGTACAACGTTTAGTGTATATATATGCATATGGAACTCATGATTTTAAAATGGAGATTGAAGAACACACAGCAACATGCAATTCAACTTCTCTCTGTGGAATAAAGAAATTGAGTTAAGGAAAAACCCAAGCTTTCTATCATGTTTTATTATCTTTGAAAACTGTGGGGAAAAATGAGATGTTCTGCATCTGTTAATTTCACCTCTGGGTCCCCTCAAATGCTATGCTATATTCTTCAACCTTTTTCAACTTAAGAATGTTGTTATTATGCACCCATATTGCTCCTTTGTTCCATGCCACTTGAATAAGACAAGGAGACTGGTGTGTCTGTGCCAAATTAATTTACTCGTATGTCAAAGCATGTGCATGGACACATACTAAGATGCATATCGTGAGGTAACGTGACATGTTCAGACTATTAGAAGAACAAGCAAAGCCAGGCAGTGGCAGTGCATTTGTGTGATCTTAGCACTGCGGAGGCAAAAACAGAGGATGGATGTCTGTGAGTTTGATGCTAGCCTGGTCTACATAGCGAGTTTTAGGAAAGACAGGGCTCCACAGTAAGACCGTGTCTCAAAAACAAGCAAAGCAAGAAAAGCAAAAATATTAAGCTGTACTGATTTAATTTCCAAGTTATAAAGTCCTATTGCCCTGCCTTTTTTTTTTTTTTTTTTTATCTTTTTAAGTGAACTTCATTTGGGGAATACTTCTTAATTTACAGAAAGTTTGCAAAGATATTCCATAAACCCATATCCTTTTCCAAGTTTTCTCCAAGCAGTGTTGACAGCATGATCAGGGTGTGTTGTGTAGAGACTAAAACAAGCACTGGATTCTTATTTTGGCTTTTTCAGCCCCAGGATCTAAAGTCTGTATTTCAACATATTTCTTCGATGCCCTTTGTCCTTTCAATGTAAATGCTGTAGAGACATTTATAATTTTTTTCTGTTCAAGGGGGTCTAAGACATGTGAAGCTTCATTCAAAGATAAAACTTGCTATGTTCATGGAAAGAGAACAGTATATTTTCAAACCTTGGACATATAGTAGGAGAAGACCGAAATATATGTGTGTGTGTGTGTGTGTGTGTGTGTGTGTGTGTGTGTGTGTGTGTGTGTTTGCAGTCCTACAGTCCTACAGTCCTACTGACATACCTCTTGTCTCTTCCTTTCCTCCTGGCTCACTGTCTGAGACAGCCCATTTCTTTTCACCTAGAAGAAAAGACAAAGCAGAGTTTACCTCACTGAACTTAACTGCTTGCTTTCTACATAAAGCATGCTTTTTAAAAATGAATTAAAGGAAACCATGCAAGATGTAGAATTAGCATAGTTCAATGCAAAAAAAAAAAAAAGAAAGAAAAGAAAAAAAGAAAAGAACACAGTGGCACCTGTTCAAATTTTTGTTTTAGTCTTTAGTTCTGGCTAGTTCCATAATATCAAATTACATCCAAGTCATAAAGGAGAAATCAGAAATCAAATAAAAGGATTGACGGCTCTGAGAGCTAACTGTCCAAGTTTACACAAAGAAGTCATCTTATCAATTAACCACAAGGCTGTCAGGGTTCTTCAGAGAGCTCTTCCCACCATCTTGTCAGGCAACTGTGGTCTCAGCAGACTTAACTGGCAAGCAAGGACATCAATCTGATTGTGCGTTTGGAAGCCGCAGTGTCTCTGAGACACGAAAGTACCATCCACGTACTTGCCATAAAGCTGTGGTGTCATTGTGGAGTGGCTGAAATGCTCATCTCCACTACACACCTATCTGACTGATAGAACTCCCATCAATATCCAGTTTCTAAATCCAAGAACGAAGGTGGCCAACAACTCCAAGAAGCAGGGCCCTGCTTTTCTTCTGGCACACTTAACACTTCCTTGTCTTCCAGCCAAAGGTTCACATAGCAGAAGGCTGTCATGAAGACAGCCACACCCTGAGGATTACAGAGCTGTTCCTTTCAGGTGAGATATCTATAGCAATGAAACAGGACCCTAAAACCTTAAGAACTGTTTCTCATGCCTCTTTATTAAACTGATACCTAACCTTTCTCATCATAAACTTAAAAACCTAAAAGAACATGTCTGATAACTATTACAACCTCAGGTTTTTAAAATTCACCCAAAGTAACATAAAATTGTAATTATTTGATATCCATTATCATCCGTGTAAAACAAACCAATTTCCTTAGCAGTTGGACAGTTCATATTGTTCTCTTCTCTTCTTGAAATCATATTTTTATGACAATTCCCCACAAAAATTTCATAGTGTAATATAAAAATTTGTGTTCGGCTATCCTATTCATCACCATTAGAGTACTTTGAAACCAGAGACATTTTTCAAGTTTACTTTTCTAAAATTCCCTATAATCACTGAGCTCCAAGTATAAAAAAAAAAAATCGTCCTGAAACAGATAATCACCACAGATGCCATTAGCAACCTAGGATTAAGGCAGCACAATTACTAACATTTTGTGAGGTTGTTTGGTTGTTTTAGGGTTTTTTGTTTGTTTTTTTGGTTGGTTGGTTGGTTGATTTTTTTGTTTGTTTGTTTGTTTGTAGGCTCTCACTATGTAGTTCTGATTGTCCTGGTACTTACTATAAAAGGGTCAAATTCATAGAGATCCACCTGCCTCTGCCTCCCAAGCGCTGGGATTAAAGGTCTGGGCCACTATGCCTGACAATTACTAAGATTAAAAAGTATTTTTTTTTTAATAAAGACAGCTCCCACTAAGAATCAGATTCATGACGTCTTTAGTCAAGAAGATTCCATTCTTGTTATTTTGCCCATTAAAACCAATATTTCAAACTCACTCTTGTCATTTTGTCATCCGGGCCTTCTTAGGGTCCTAGTTTTTCAACTCAGGACAAGATGCCATGGAAAGATTTGAGATGGGTAAGAGAAATGTCTTTATGTACCAAACGGGCAAGAAGCAGATGTGAAAGGGCAGATGGGAAAGAAGCCTTGTCTCCTTTTAGAAGACTAGTCAGAAGTTGGGGGTCTAGAAGATGGAACCTTAGAAGTATCCCCGGCCATCATTGCAAGATCTTCCCGAGGTCCTAGGGGAGTGGCACATACCCTATCGTGAAGGGCACATACCCTATCCCAAGGTCCTAGGGGAGTGGCACGTACCCTATCGTGAAGGCCAGGAGAGCGAGTTCTCTCTCCACAGTACTGTTGTAGAAACTGCAGACAGTCACACCATTTCCTTTCACTTGCTTTGATAATGATTTAGAGACCATTAGAGTAGAGTGAGTCCCAAATCAATAGTAAAATCAATAATCATTTCTCACTTATTTCATGCAAGGAATTGTGTTCAGCACTTCATATATTTTCCCATTGGATTCTCATAAAAATTCTGGAAACTTAATAGTGTTCACAGATGGTGTCAACTGAGACTTGGGATCCAAAAGGACACAGCTACAAGGACAGAGGCCAGGATCCAGTCTATGCCTGCCCAACTGCAAAGCTTTACTTTTAATGATTTATAGTGACCCCCTGCTCTCTGTGACAGGCACCCCATTTCTAGGGCTAGGCTATCATCACTAAGACTCCTTCTCATGCCAGGTCGGTACCAAAGTTTCCATGTGTTTTGTGGAACATGCCTATCATGGAACGTTCTTTCTTATCTTTATCCACCATCCTGACCCGAGGTCAAGCTGTCAGCAAGAACTCATGGGTGAAAAAGGCTCCCGTACATGTTTTAATAAGGCGGGAGACTGGCCAGAGAATGGAATCCTTCAGAGCTCCATTTGGTAAGCCTGGGCAGGAACTTGACAGGATTTCCTGCCTGACAAAGCCCTGGTGGATGGATGTGCAGGCAGGCACGGCGCCACAATCCCTGCAGGTGAGGTCACCAGCAGGCCTTGCCACACTGCTGGCTTCTCCATCTAACTGGAGTTTACATCTGAAATGTTTCTGTTGAGGAAAATGAAATGCTCTGCCTAGAAACCCACAGAGATGGCAGCTGGTTATGTCTGAGGGTGGAAGAGCACTTCTTCATGCAATCAAGGGGAGCAAAGACCCCCTAAAGCAGTCACCCTAGGGAGGGGGAAGAAGTTGGACTATCAATGCAAAGAAGCATCACTTTTCTGTAATACTGATGCAATGAATGACAAAATATTCCTTTCGCCTAACCATGTATAAAATGGCAGTGGTGTCCCTAGACACATGTATTAGGGGGGAAAAAACCTCCAGGAAGTGCTCTTGAATTATGATTAAGGAAACTGAATTGGAGCAGATTCAAGGAGGCTCAAAGTTCACTCTAGTGAGTTATGATCAAGCAGTCCCTTGTGGCTGGCAGACAGGGTCACAGGACCTGTCCTCCCTCTGCCTATCCTCCTATATCGGCTACTAACACCGTGGACAAGATGCCAGAAGAATCATTTTGTCTACCTAGGGCATGTCCACATTAAGTAGCACCCGGGGGGGGGGGGGGGCATGGCAGCTGTCTGGAGGCACAAGGTCATTAGCAGATCAGATGGCTTCGGAGAAGTGTGCAGAGATGAGCAAGGACAGAGTGATCCACAATGCCACTTAGACTGAGTCGTGGAAGCCAGAGAGAGCCAGAGAGTACAGGAGCATCGTTCAGGAGGACAGAAGAAAGGGAGAAAGGCATAGTGCAAAGCAAGCTGAAGGAAGAGAAAGAAGAATGTATACGAAATGATTTGAGAAAGTCCTTTTCAAATAGATATTCAAAATTCAATAGTAATCTTGTCAGGATACTTAAGCTAAAATGAGACATTGCAAGGCTTTTTTTTTAAATTTAATTTAATTTTATTAGGTTTTTTTTTCATTTACATTTCCAATGCTATACCAAAAGTCCCCCATACCGTCCCCACCCCACCCCTCTACCCCCAATTCCTACTTCTTGGCCCTGGTGTTCCCCTGTACTGGGGCATATAAAGTTTGCAAGACCAAGGGGCCTCTCTTCCCATTGATGGCCAACTAGGCCATCTTCTGATACATATGCAGCTAGAGACATGAGCTCTGGGGGTACTGGTTAATTCATACTGTTGTTCCACCTATAGGGTTGCAGACCCCTTCAGTTCCTTGGGTACTTTCTCTAGCTCCTACATTGGGGGCTCTGTGTTCCATCCTATAGATGACTGTGAGCATCCACTTCTGTATTTGCCAAGCACTGGCATAGCCTCACACTAGACAGCTATGTCAGGGTCCCTTCAGCAAAATCTTGCTGGCATATGCAATAGTGTCTGGGTTTGGTAGCTGACTATGAGATGAATGCCTGGTAGGGTAGTCTCTGGATGGCTTTTTTAAATCATAACAATTCTATGCAGATTTAAATGTCACAGGCTTTCTGAAGTTTGCAAGCTCTTACTAAAAGAATCTAAAGAATAGTCATGTTTAATCCATATCTTTAAGCACATCCCTTGTTTCCATGTATGGAAAAGAAAATAACATACTAGCTACTGACACATACGAGCTCTAATTTTCCATCTACAATCAAAGAAACTAAAACTGTTCAGCTTTCTTTTTATTTCTAATTTTGTGATCTTAGTTTTAGCATGAAAATCACAGTATCCACTATATCAGCTTTATTGCTGGTACTAAGCTTGGAGAATGGGGTTTAGCCCTGTGAGCGGCTTCTTATACCTTCTTTCCCTAAGCTGAACTTTCACACTCACTAGATGCTGAACAAATAGCTTCCCAGTCCAGTTTAAAGCCTCCTGGCAAGATGCAAGAATGGAAGCTTCCTTTGTCATTTCTTAAATATACACTTCATACCAAAGGCCCAGCTGGGTACAAATGGAAACAGGCAGATGGCCAGAAGGACGGCATGTGAACCTTCTTGCTTAATTAAGCTTACTTATCAAGAGTAAGTAGAATTTTGAAAGTATATTCATGAAACTTTAAGAGCTGAATTCAGTTCTTGAAGAATCTCTGTGAGGTTCTTGACTTTGCACAATCTAACCAGTTAACAAAACTATTCAGATCTGGCCAAGTAGACGCTACACAGTCAAACACATCAGTATCTTTACCATTTTAAGTGAATAAAAATTAATTCAAATAAAGCATGGGAATGTGAAAGACTGCACTTCTGACCCGTTGAAGACTGGAAAGTATGTCTGTGGCTTGAGACAGGGAATGCAGAAAACTCACTATGCTACAAGTATAATTTCAGTTGTCGGTTATATATTCCCTGTTGTAATCAGCACTTAATTTCTTTCCCTTTGATCTTTGTGACCTTTATATTTTATATATCTGAATGATAAATTCACAATTTGCTAAATTTAAGAGAGAGCACTTCCTTGGATGTGAAATTGCCTAGTTCTCGCCTCAGAGTTTACCAAATCTCTAGAAGGGTAAATAAGTCAAAGCGAGAATTCAGATGTTAATTTGTGCCCGGTTCCTTTTTGATGTCTGTAATCTAGGTCTCTCTCAAATTCACATACTGAAGCCCTATCTTCCAAGCTGATGGTGTCAGTTCACAAGTCTCCTAGGCGGTGGTAAGGTAATGTAGGTAGAGCCCTCAGGTCTTGGTTTATTGTCTTTGAAAAGAAACCAAGCCGGGCGTGGTGGCGCACGCCTTTAATCCCAGCACTCGGGAGGCAGAGGCAGGCGGATTTCTGAGTTCGAGGCCAGCCTGGTCTACAAAGTGAGCTCCAGGACAGCCAGGGCTATACAGAGAAACCCTGTCTCGAAAAACCAAAAAAAAAAAAAAAAAGAAAAGAAACCAAAGGGAGACTCCTTGCCCCTAGCACTATATACATATGCAGCAAGAAGGAACTCTGAATCAGAAAGCAGTCCTTCACCAAATACCAACTCTGCCTTGAAGTGAACGTCTCAGCCTTCCTGAACTATAAGGAATAAACTTCTGTTTTTATAATCCACCTAGCTTGTAGTATTTTCTAATAGTAATCTGAACATTGGCACTATGCAAAGTCTAAGCTTCAAAACCGAATGCCATAGGGAAGAACAGATAAGCTTCCCCCATTGATTTCACATCTGCAGTCAGTACAATTACACTAAGCATCTTCACATTACAGAGAGCTGACAGGCAATCCAGAGATGGTATTCGGTATTTTTTTGCCCCGTGACAGGATTATCAGCCAAGTTCTCTAAGAAAGCCCCTTAACACTGAACCTGTCCATGGCTCTCTCTGTGCAGAGCCGAGATCAAGAGCATCAGCACTTGGCTCATTAGACCAAATTTTTCTGTGGTCATGAAACAAAGCCATGTTCTTGCCCCTCTGTGATATAAGGCTCTTTTTTGGATAAGATGGATGTCTGTGTTCCTTCTATTTCTCTGCCACTCAGGGAAAACAGAATAGGGAGACTCATGTAAATTGACTAATCAGGAAGATTCAGAACTGTATAGTCAGTTTAAGACTATACTACATATTTATAACCCCAAGTCCCTGTCATTTCACAAAGCACTTTACACAAGATATTTGTTTGAGGTAAGTCCATTAAACTTGCCAGACTCTACTCAACTGCAGAAAATAAGCTGGTTACTCGTCTCCAGTAGCCATTCTCCTCTCTCAAGTGCCCTTTCCAACAGCCTAGGTAGAATGGGGCTGCAAAGCACAAATTATATAGGACACAGTCATTCCTGAACCCTTCCAGTCTTCCACAACGATGTCACCCCTCAAGTATAAATGAGCCAGAGCTCTTTGCATGCAAAGAGAACATGGCATCTGTGACAATGACACAGCTGATGGGGTCCAGAAATGGTGCCGTCAATTTAGAGACTCCAGAGGTTCTCTTCAGTTCATTGACTGCGACATTCTACTATATAAGCTACAAGACACAGAGGACATCTTTCTTTCAAAGTATCAGAGATGTGCATACTTAAGACCAGACATATAAGGTCACGATGGAGGCAGTACACTGCCCTGAGTAAGCAGAGAAGATGCTATTTGGAGGAAAGGAAAAAAACCAAGACAAGCATGGAGGAAAGAAGGGAAAGAAAGAGTCAGTAAGCCACAGACCTTACACATTTGCACTTTAAAATATACTAAGTGATGTCCCTGTGACCTCCTGATTCCTTTGTTTAAAAGACCAATCCCCTCTCCGATCTGTTGTTAAACTCAGTTCCGTCATCCTCCCGGAAGTTGTTGGACCTCAGCAGCAACCATGCATTGTCAAGCAGGCAAGTATCAGATCCATTCAAATGACAGAAAGTCAGATAACACAGGTCAGGGATTGAGGCTTTTACAGTCATACACAGGGCCAAGATTCCCAAATGAATGTTGGTTATTCCAATACTGATAGATCTGAGGCTGAAAATGCAAATGGATAGGCAATTAAATGAGCAAGAATTAACTGCAGTGATCCGTGTGATGTTGGAGATGAGTGCGCATTCCTCCCTTGCAGCCAGCTCTCTCACCTGCTCTCACCAGCTATG
Source organism: Mus musculus (assembly GCF_000001635.26). Classification (NCBI taxonomy): domain Eukaryota; kingdom Metazoa; phylum Chordata; class Mammalia; order Rodentia; family Muridae; genus Mus; species Mus musculus. The sequence goes on along the minus strand of NC_000069.6, from coordinate 62,370,440 downwards.
TCTAGCCAACTCCTGACTCAAGAGTTCTCAGTTCTCCCCCAACATGTCAAATGCTTATTATGCACCAGGCACAGTTTTATTCAGGCATCTTAAACCTACAACCCTTCAAGGTAAATATTATTATCCCTAGTTTACAAGTTAAATGTAAGACATAGAAAAGCTTGCCTTTCAAATTAAGCTTCCCTGCCTGCACATTCCACATGGTGACCTCTCAGCCACTGCAGCACACTGACCTCTGAAGCTTCATGTGTGTGTGTGTGTGTGTGTGTGTGTTATTTGTGGGTGCATGTTTTTGAGAGTATGTGTAGAGCCAGAGGGCAAACTTAGTTATTGTTCCTCTGGAGGTAACCACTTTGTTTTTGAGACAAAGTCTCACATAGATTGAAGCTTATGGGTTATGCTAGGCTCACTAGCCACCAAGATGCAGAGATCCCATCTCTGCCTCCCCAGTGCTGGGATTAAAGCGAATGCCACCATCCAGCTTTTTAAAGCAGGCTCTAACTCAGGTCCTCATGTTTGTCACCAACTTACTGGTCTCCTAGTCTCCTCAAATGTCTTTACTGAGGTTGGAGATGATTGACAGCTACTCCTGTCCAGGTCCTCCCCACACTGCAATGCCCCAGAAACCACAAGTCATTAGATCCCCAGAGTCAGCCATATCAGGAGCTAAGCTGTCAGCACTGCCTCCTGACTGAACTACTCTATTAGTCCCAACATTTCTCCCTCTAAACAAATCCCTCTCCTTTATTTACTGTTCTCCCTCACCTACATCTGCCTGTGTGCTCTGAGTGTGAGCCCAAATTTATTCATTTTCCTTCCCCAAATAAATGTAAGATGTATCTCTTGTGTATACATCAATGATTAAAACAGAATATGAGATTTTCTAACATGTGGAAACTAGAAAGGATGTAACATATAAAAGACAAATTCTATCATGTCATTTAACAAAAATGAGTAGTTTCAAAAAGTGGATTATTTCACAAAATAATGAGGACCAGAACAGGAATAGCAATTAGCAGTTGAATAGTTGGGATGGGAAATGCAGACGAAGCAGCTGCCAGTTTGAACTGTATGTCAATGTTGCTGAAAAGAAAATGTATTTGTATTGTTTCTGCACTAAAAAAAGAAAATCTTAGGGGCTAAAGAGAGCGCTCAACAGTTGTAAGCAAGTACTGCTTTTGCAGAATTCAGTTCCCAGCACCGATGCAGTCGTTCACAACCGTCTGGAACCCCAGTTCTGGGAGACCCATAGCTCTCTTCTGACCCACAGGCACTAGGCACGTACATGGTGCACATGCATATGTGTAGGTTAAAGACACATACAAAGAAAAATTTTAAGTAAATATAATAAAATTACTTTAAAGAAAGTAATATTAAATTTTTGAGTGACTAATTAGAAACTAATGACAAATAGTAGAAAAATAGTTAAAGAGCTAAATTTCTACTTACTTAATGAAATAGTATATGGGCTTTAAGAAGATATAAAAGAAAGTATGGTAATAGCCAAAGGCATTTAGAATACTGTTAGATGAAAGAAAAAAAAACAGATTAGATGTCAAGTTGACAGACACAGACATTGTTAAAGGAAAAATGACAAAGGACAAATCTACGTCTACAGCATTGAATTTATGCTTAAAAGAAAATATCTTTGTACATATTTTTTTAAAATCTAATGGTTTCTTCAACGTTTAAGTATGCATATTTGTAAGGGCGTGCGTATGTGCACGAGCACAGGCGTTCATGGAGGACAGAAGAGGGTTCTAGATCTCCAGGAGATAGAACACCGGCAGTTCTGTAGCACTCAATGTGGGTGCTAGAACAGAACGTCAGTCCTGGACAAGAGCAGCATATGCTCTAAACACTGACTCATCTCTCCAAGCCCTCTCTACACCCCATGTCTTAAAGACCAGAGACCTTAAGAATCAAGTTGTCAACAGTGATGAGGAGAGATTTCAGTTAATTTCAATTTTCTTTTTGTCTACTAGTAGTTCTTGACTTTTCCTATAATAAACACATCGTGGCTTTTAAATGAAAGGATCGCTTTCAATAACAAACCCCAAAAATGTTTTAGTATCTTCCTTCCAAGAAGAGAAATAAAACAAGCAATGCATAGTAACAGTACTGCTCTGTAAAAGGGAAGCAATGGGAGGGAAGGAGAAATGCCCACTAGCAACTAGAAGAAATGAAGACAGTAATATAAAAGGAGGCAGCAAGAAAGACTTGAGTCGGGTCCAAACCGAGAAAGGTTTATGAGGCTGTGTTGACAAAGAGTGGTGACAGACAGGGCTGTGAGGTCTGGAGATAAGGAGGATGATCAGGCTGGATTCCACATACCTGGCAATGATGTCCTGACACATAGCAAAGGGCTGAGTCAGGAGGGAACGAGGGAGGTGGTGTGAGATGCCTCTCTTAAGAGACAAAAGGACACCTGTTTGTAAAGGTGGTGGCAGCAGCCAGCGTCTTAGCTGCTCTTTTATGTGTGCTTATTCTTCTTGTAAAGTAGCAGGTGGATCGGGATGGCAGAGTGCAAGACAATGAGTTACTCAGAACACTAGCACCGAGGTTCCTTTCTTGGGTCTGCAATAAATTTAACTTGAGCAAAATGTCTATCAGAAAAGAGTGGGCAAGAAGAGCTGATGCCTTCTATTAGGCATGCACAAAGCACACAGGGGTGTCCTCAGGAGTGAAGCACCTCACTCTACAGAGGCCTGATGAGCAGACACTGAATGTTGTCTCCCTTGTTCCTCTTGCCTATTGTATTAGTCAGGGTTCTCTAGAGTCACAGAACTTATGGATAATTTCTAAATAGTAAAGGAATTTATTGATGACTTACAGTCGGCAGCCCAATTCCCAACAATGGTTCAGTCGCAGCTGTGAATGGAAGTCCAAGGATCTAGCAGTTACTCAGTCTCACGCAGCAAGCAGGCGAAGGAGCAAGAGCAAGAGCAAGAGCTAGACTCCCTTCTTCCAATGTCCTTATATTGTCTCCAGCAAAAGGTGTAGCCCAGATTAGAGGTGTGTTCCACCACACCTTTAATCCCAGATGAAAGGCATAGCCCAGATTAAAGGTGTGTTCCTTAACTCGGAGATTCAATCTTCTGGAATCCATAGCCACTATGGCTCAAGATCTTCAAACCAAGATCCAGATAAGGATCTCCAAGCCTCCAGATAAGGGTCACTGGTGAGCCTTCCAATTCCGAATTGTAGTTCATTCCAAATATTGTCAAGTTGACAACCAGGAATAGCCACTACAATCCACCCCTTGTCAACTTGACACAAATAATATCTCATGTTCACATGAAACAATAACAAGGTTGTAAATACGCCTAACATGATATAACTATCCCTCGTACAATCGCAAACGCATTAGTAAATTTACAATGGGCATTCATATTACTTTATAATCCTCGTTTCTGCAACTGGTTACGTGGCCTTAATTGGTATTTATAACTACCTTCCTCTACTACCCATTCTGTATTTCCTTCACCTTCAGCCAGCACCTCAGCAGGTCTTGGCTCTTTTCCTGGAGGATTGACCCATACCTTCATTCCTGATGGGTCTGCGTCCTTTGTCATCCTGCTTGGATTAGGCTGTTGTAGTTTCCCATTGACTTTAATCACAGGACATGGTAGTACTAAGAGACGCCCTAAGGGATCTCCTGCACTCCAGACATAATCTTGCTTACCACCATTGTGAAGAGGTAATCCAATTTCCCCATGGTAATCTGGATCTATCACCCCTCCTAACACTGTTATTCCTTTTTTAGCCTGTTGGTTTAAGGGCATTAGAAGCCCAAAATGACCAGGGGGAAGTCTGAGCTTCCAGTTCAATGAAATGTTTGTTGTAGCTCCTGGTAGGAGCACTCCCCTCTCTGGAGCCAAAACTTCTAAGCCAGCAGAACCTAGAGTTATGGGGACAGGAAGCAAAAATTTTCCTAGAGGGTCACTAGGAGTGATAGTAAGTGGAACTATTCCATTTTCCACCCCTTGATTCCTGGACCCATGAATCCTGGCTATGGGTGAAACTGTACCATATATCGAGCGCTGATTCAAAGCATATACTGCCTTCTGAAGAACTCTGCCCCAGCCTTCCAAGCTGTTACCACCTAATTGGCGCTGTAACTGCGTCTTCAAAAGGCCATTCCATCTTTCTATCAGCCCAGCTGCTTCAGGATGATGGGGAATGTGGTAAGACCAGTGAATTCCATGATCGTGAGCCCACTGTCGTACTTCTCTGGCTGTGAAATAAGTTCCTTGGTCAGAAGCAATACTGTGTGGAATACCATGACGATAGATGAGGCATTCTGTCAGTCCGTGAATGGTGGTTTTAGCAGAGGCATTACGTGCAGGAAAGGCAAATCCATAACCAGAATAAGTATCTACTCCAGTAAGAACAAAACGCTGTCCTTTCCACGAAGGAAGTGGTCCAATGTAGTCAACCTGCCACCAGGTTGCTGGCTGGTCACCTCGAGGAATGGTGCCATATCTGGGGCTCAGTGTTGGTTTCTGCTGTTGGCAGATCTGGCAATCAGCAGCAGCTGTAGCCAGGTCAGCCTTGGTGAGTGGAAGCCCATGTTGCTGAGCCCAAGCATAACCTCCATCTCGACCACCATGGCCACTTTGTTCATGTGCCCATTGAGCAATGACAGGGATGGCTGGGGAGAGAGGCTGATTGTCCACAGAACGGGTCATCTTATCCACTTGATTATTGAACTCCTCCTCAGCTGAAGTCACCTTTTGGTGAGCATTTACATGGGACACAAATATCTTCACATCCTTTGCCCATTTGGAGAGATCTATCCACATACTTCTTCCCCAGATGTCTTTCTCACCAATTTGCGTCTTATAGAGCTGGTGAAAGGCATATCTTCTGGACCTTCCCAATGTGGACAATTATGCTTTACACAATATATCCACTCTAGCATTGCAATTTCCCTAAGTCTTAAAATCCCTTCATCAACACTAAGCCACGGAATATCAGGCATCTCCAAGTCATTTCCAGTAGGCCATCTTTTGATAAACACCTCAGCCAACCATTCAAACAAACTTTTGACACCTTTTTTAACTATGCGAGCTTCCGTATTAAACCTAGAATCTCTACTCAGAGGACCCATGTCAATAAACTCAGCCTGCTCTAGTTTTATGTTCCTTCCACCCTTATCCCACACCCTTAAAATCCATTCCCACACATATTCACCAGGTTTCTGCTTGAATGAATTAGCAAACTCATTAAGCTCCTTAGTAGTGTAGCGAATTTCCTCATGGACTATACTTTCTACCTCCCCTCTAGGAGCCTGTTTTGCTTTGAGTCTGGTTACAGGTCTAGAAGAAACTATTGGTGGGCCGTGAGCAGACTCTGCAAAATTAATTTCCTCATGTGGGGAAGGCATTATTTCAAGAGGTGGGGCTGAGGGTACTACTTCCTCAGGTGGGGCAAACCCTTGAGAATCTGAGGATTCAAAATTCTCAGCTTCAACATGGTCTTCCCACACATCCCCATCCCATGTTGTAGGATCCCATTCTTTGCCAATTAGAGCCCTTACTTTAACTGTCGACACACTCTGAGGCTGAGACTTGAATTTTCTCTGTAGTTCAGCCAACCTTACAATGAGAGTTTCTGTTTGATTTTCTGCAACTTGAGCTCTATTGCTACAAGAGAGAAGATTCTCCTCAAGGACACACTTAGCAACTTTTAGATCGTTTACTTGTGTCTGGAGCCTTTCGATTTTATCACACAACTCCTTCCTTTCATTCATCATTTTTTCCACAGATACTAAGAGCAGCCAGCCAGTAAAATCATTTTTCGATTTTTTCCCCATCTTGTAGAAAGCTTTGTGCACTGAATCACCTAATTCATTAAGAAAATCAAGGGCATTAGCTTCTTTAAGTTCGGAATATAGTTTCAACCATGGGTCTTCAAAATTCTCTGAGCTCCCAGGAGGGAGAGAATCTGGAGAGGTTTCAATATTTGAAAGTGCTGGTGGATCAACAAGCCAATTCCAGAATTTTAAAAGATTCATCCTGGTACTTCTGTTACTCTAGAACCACTCCTGGTACCAACTTCTGTATTAGTCAGGGTTCTCTAGAGTCACAGAACTTATGGATAATTTCTAAATAGTAAAGGAATTTATTGATGACTTACAGTCGGCAGCCCAATTCCCAACAATGGTTCAGTCGCAGCTGTGAATGGAAGTCCAAGGATCTAGCAGTTACTCAGTCTCACGCAGCAAGCAGGCGAAGGAGCAAGAGCAAGAGCAAGAGCTAGACTCCCTTCTTCCAATGTCCTTATATTGTCTCCAGCAAAAGGTGTAGCCCAGATTAAAGGTGTGTTCCACCACACCTTTAATCCCAGATGAAAGGCATAGCCCAGATTAAAGGTGTGTTCCTTAACTCGGAGATTCAATCTTCTGGAATCCATAGCCACTATGGCTCAAGATCTTCAAACCAAGATCCAGATAAGGATCTCCAAGCCTCCAGATAAGGGTCACTGGTGAGCCTTCCAATTCCGAATTGTAGTTCATTCCAAATATTGTCAAGTTGACAACCAGGAATAGCCACTACACCTATGAAGAAACTTTGCTGACACACTTTATACACGTATTGGCTTCACTGAAACTTCTGTGACTCTCTGTCCTGTCTGATCTATTGACATCCTATGGATAGAATTCTAATCTTTCCCACTGTGTATGATTTCTGTGTCAGTCAAGTTCACTCTTTTTTCTCTGTTCTTCTGAAAATATTGCTTAGACCTTGCATAGTCTAAACTGTTCTCTAAATCCCTAGAGTATAAGCTGGTTTCAGGATTGTTTGATCTGTCCCATCCACTACATTGCAGTAGCAAACAAATGTAGGTTATCAATACTAGCATTCTTCCCAGACATTACAACTTTGAAGTGAATGTAGTGATTTTATTAAACACACATACACACACATAGAGAAAGAGAGAGAGAGAGAGAAATTTTTATTCTGCCACACTGATACAGACCATAGTTGCAATGGACCTCTATAAGAAAAGTTAGTCTACAAGCACAGAGTCTGGGAAGGAAAAAGGTGGGGTGGGGGGGAGTGGGGTGTGTAGTGGCTATTCCTGGTTGTCAACTTGACAATATTTGGAATGAACTACAATCCGGAATTGGAAGGCTCACCAGTGACCCTTATCTGGAGGCTTGGAGATCCTTATCTGGATCTTGGTTTGAAGATCTTGAGCCATATTGGCTATGGATTCCAGAAGATTGAATCTCCGAGTTTAAGGAACACACCTTTAATCTGGGCTACGCCTTTCATCTGGGATTAAAGGTGTGGTGGAACACACCTTTAATCTGGGCTACACCTTCTGCTGGAGACAATATAAGGACATTGGAAGAAGGGAGTCTAGCTCTTGCTCCTGCTCCTTCGCCTGCTTGCTGCGTGAGACTGAGTAACTGCTAGATCCTTGGACTTCCATTCACAGCTGTGACTGAACGATTGTTGGGAATTGAGCTGCCGACTGTAAGTCATCAATAAATTCCTTTATTATCTAGAGACTATCCATAAGTTCTGTGACTCTAGAGAACCCTGACTAATACAGAAGTTGGTACCAGGAGTGGTTCTAGAGTAACAGAAGTACAAGGATGAATCTTTTAAAATTCTGGAATTGGCTTGTTGATCCACCAGCACTTTCAACTATTGAAACCTCTCCAGATTCTCTCCCTCCTGGGAGCTCAGAGAATTTTGAAGACCCATGGTTGAAACTATATTCCGAACTTAAAGAAGCTAATGCCCTTGATTTTCTTAATGAATTAGGTGATTCAGTGCACAAAGCTTTCTACAAGATGGGGAAAAAATCGAAAAATGATTTTACTGGCTGGCTGCTCTTAGTATCTGTGGAAAGAATGATGAATGAAAGGAAGGAGTTGTGTGATAAAATCGAAAGGCTCCAGACACAAGTAAACGATCTAAAAGTTGCTAAGTGTGTCCTTGAGGAGAATCTTCTCTCTTGTAGCAATAGAGCTCAAGTTGCAGAAAATCAAACAGAAACTCTCATTGTAAGGTTGGCTGAACTACAGCGAAAATTCAAGTCTCAGCCTCAGAGTGTGTCGACAGTTAAAGTAAGGGCTCTAATTGGCAAAGAATGGGATCCTACAACATGGGACGGGGATGTGTGGGAAGACCATGTTGAAGCTGAGAATTTTGAATCTTCAGATTCTCAAGGGTTTGCCCCACCTGAGGAAGTAGTACCCTCAGCCCCACCCCTTGAAATAATGCCTTCGCCACATGAGGAAATTAATTTTGCAGAGTCTGATAAACCAGCAATGACTTTCACTACTGATGTTTCTCGAGGCCCACCAATAGTTTCTTCTAGACCTGTAACCAGACTCAAAGCAAAACAGGCTCCTAGAGGGGAGGTAGAAAGTGTAGTCCATGAGGAAATTCGCTACACTACTAAGGAGCTTAATGAGTTTGCTAATTCATTCAAGCAGAAACCTGGTGAATATGTGTGGGAATGGATTTTAAGGGTGTGGGATAAGGGTGGAAGGAACATAAAACTAGAGCAGGCTGAGTTTATTGACATGGGTCCTCTGAGTAGAGATTCTAGGTTTAATACGGAAGCTCGCATAGTTAAAAAAGGTGTCAAAAGTTTGTTTGAATGGTTGGCTGAGGTGTTTATCAAAAGATGGCCTACTGGAAATGATTTGGAGATGCCTGATATTCCGTGGCTTAGTGTTGATGAAGGGATTTTAAGACTTAGGGAAATTGCAATGCTAGAGTGGATATATTGTGTAAAGCATAATTGTCCACAATGGGAAGGTCCAGAAGATATGCCTTTCACCAGCTCTATAAGACGCAAATTGGTGAGAGGGGCACCAGCACATTTGAAGGGTTTTGTTCTTTCCCTTTTCCTTGTGCCAGATCTTAGCATTGGAGATGCTTCTGCTCAATTAGATGAATTAAATTCACTGGGTTTAGTTGGATTCCGAGGTAACAAGGGCCAGGTGGCAGCATTGAATCGCCCGAGACAAGGTGATTCTAGTTATTATAATGGACAGCGTAGACAAAAGAATGTTTATAATAACATACCCAGTAATGGTCAGCACAGGAGAGGTGAAATTTATAATGGCATGACTCGGTTGGACCTTTGGTACTGGCTAACCAATCATGGTGTTTCCAGGAATGAAATACATAGGAAGCCTACTGCATATTTGTTTGATCTGTATAAGCAGAAAAATTCTCAAACAAATGAAAGAAAGGCTACATTAGATTGTGGTAAACAGCCAAATGAAAGAAAGGCTACATTAGATCGTGGTAAACAGCAATCTCGGCCAGTGAATCAATTTCCAGACTTGAGACAGTTTGCAGATCCAGAACCCCTTGAATGAAGGGGTGGCCAGGTTCCGCTGAGGAAGGATCTTGATAAGACACTCAAAGGTTTTGCTGTTACCCTTTCTCCAGTTCTTCCCCAGAGGGACCTACGGCCTTTTACAAGGGTAACTGTACACTGGGGAAAAGGAAATAATCAGACTTTTCGGGGTCTGCTGGATACTGGTTCTGAGTTGACACTGATCCCAGGGGATCCCAAGAAACATTGTGGCCCTCCAGTTAAAGTAGGGGCTTATGGAGGGCAGGTGATTAATGGAGTTTTGACTGATGTCCGACTCACAGTAGGTCCAGTAGGTCCCCGGACACATCCTGTGGTGATTTCCCCAGTTCCAGAATGTATAATTGGGATAGATATACTCAGAAATTGGCAGAATTCTCATATTGGTTCCCTGAACTGTAGAGTGAGGGCTATTATGGTTGGAAAGGCCAAATGGAAGCCTTTAGAGTTGCCTCTGCCAAAGAAAATAGTGAATCAAAAACAGTATCGTATTCCTGGAGGAATTGCAGAAATTACTGCCACTATCAAGGACTTGAAAGATGCAGGGGTGGTGGTTCCCACCACATCTCCGTTTAACTCTCCTATCTGGCCAGTGCAGAAAACAGATGGATCATGGAGAATGACAGTTGATTATCGAAAACTAAATCAGGTGGTAACTCCAATTGCAGCTGCTGTACCAGATGTAGTTTCGTTACTTGAGCAAATTAACACATCTCCTGGCACCTGGTATGCGGCTATTGATCTGGCAAATGCCTTCTTCTCAGTACCTGTCCATAAGGACCACCAGAAGCAATTTGCTTTCAGTTGGCAAGGCCAACAGTATACCTTCACAGTTTTGCCTCAAGGATATATTAACTCTCCTGCCCTGTGTCATAATTTAGTTAGAAGGGATCTTGATCGTTTGGATCTTCCACAAAATATCACATTGGTGCACTATATTGACGACATTATGCTGATTGGACCAAGTGAGCAGGAAGTAGCAACCACTTTGGACTCATTGGTAACACATATGCGTATCAGAGGATGGGAAATAAATCCAACCAAAATTCAAGGACCATCTACCTCAGTGAAATTCTTAGGAGTCCAATGGTGTGGGGCATGCAGAGATATTCCTTCTAAGGTGAAAGATAAGTTATTGCACTTGGCCCCTCCTACAACCAAGAAAGAAGCACAACGTTTAGTGGGTCTATTTGGATTCTGGAGACAACACATCCCTCACTTGGGTGTGTTACTTAGGCCTATTTACCAAGTGACTCGGAAAGCTGCTAGCTTTGTGTGGGGCCTGGAACAGGAGAAGGCCCTTCAACAGGTCCAGGCTGCTGTGCAGGCTGCTCTACCACTTGGACCATATGACCCAGCAGACCCGATGGTACTTGAGGTGTCTGTGGCTGATAGAGATGCTGTTTGGAGCCTCTGGCAGGCCCCTGTAGGTGAATCACAGAAAAGACCTTTGGGATTTTGGAGCAAAGCTCTACCATCATCTGCAGACAACTATTCTCCCTTTGAAAAACAGCTCTTGGCCTGCTATTGGGCCTTAGTGGAAACTGAACGTTTGACAATAGGACACCAAGTTACTATGCGACCTGAACTACCCATCATGAGCTGGGTACTATCAGACCCTGCAAGTCATAAAGTGGGACGTGCACAGCAGCAGTCTATTATCAAATGGAAGTGGTACATACGTGATCGGGCCAGAGCAGGTCCTGAAGGCACAAGCAAGTTACATGAAGAAGTTGCTCAAATGCCTATGGTTTCTACTCCTGTTACAATGCCATCTGCTGCCAAACATGTGCCTATAGCCTCATGGGGTGTTCCCTATGATCAACTGACCGAAGAGGAGAAGACTAGAGCCTGGTTTACTGATGGCTCTGCACGTTATGCAGGCACCACCCAGAAGTGGACAGCTGCAGCATTACAACCCCTTTCTGGGACAACCTTGAAAGACACAGGTGAAGGGAAATCTTCACAGTGGGCAGAACTTCGGGCAGTACACATGGTATTACAGTTTGTTTGCAAGAAGAAATGGCCAGATGTACGATTATTCACCGACTCATGGGCTGTAGCCAATGGATTGGCTGGATGGTCAGGGACTTGGAAAGATCACAATTGGAAAATTGGTGAGAAAGACATCTGGGGAAGAAGTATGTGGATAGATCTCTACAAATGGGCAAAGGATGTGAAGATATTTGTGTCCCATGTAAATGCTCACCAAAAGGTGACTTCAGCCGAGGAGGAGTTCAATAATCAAGTGGATAAGATGACCCGTTCTGTGGACAGTCAGCCTCTCTCCCCAGCCATCCCTGTCATTGCTCAATGGGCACATGAACAAAGTGGCCATGGTGGTCGAGATGGAGGTTATGCTTGGGCTCAGCAACACGGGCTTCCACTCACCAAAGCTGACCTGGCTACAGCTGCTGCTGATTGCCAGATCTGCCAACAGCAGAAACCAACACTGAGCCCCAGATATGGCACCATTCCTCGAGGTGACCAGCCAGCAACCTGGTGGCAGGTTGACTACATTGGACCACTTCCTTCGTGGAAAGGACAGCGTTTTGTTCTTACTGGAGTAGATACTTATTCTGGTTATGGATTTGCCTTTCCTGCACGTAATGCCTCTGCTAAAACCACCATTCACGGACTGACAGAATGCCTTATCTATCGTCATGGTATTCCACACAGTATTGCTTCTGACCAAGGAACTCACTTCACAGCCAGAGAAGTACGACAGTGGGCCCACGATCATGGAATTCACTGGTCTTACCACATTCCCCATCATCCTGAAGCAGCTGGTCTGATAGAAAGATGGAATGGCCTTTTGAAGACGCAGTTACAGCGCCAATTAGGTGGTAACAGCTTGGAAGGCTGGGGCAGAGTTCTTCAGAAGGCAGTATATGCTTTGAATCAGCGCTCGATATATGGTACAGTTTCACCCATAGCCAGGATTCATGGGTCCAGGAATCAAGGGGTGGAAAAAGGAATAGTTCCACTTACTATCACTCCTAGTGACCCTCTAGGAAAATTTTTGCTTCCTGTCCCCATAACTCTAGGTTCTGCTGGCCTAGAAGTTTTGGCTCCAGAGAGGGGAGTCCTCCTACCAGGAGCTACAACAAACATTCCATTGAACTGGAAGCTCAGACTTCCCCCTGGTCATTTTGGGCTTCTAATGCCCTTAAACCAACAGGCTAAAAAAGGAATAACAGTGTTAGGAGGGGTGATAGATCCAGATTACCATGGAGAAATTGGATTACCTCTTCACAATGGTGGTAAGCAAGATTATGTCTGGAGTGTAGGAGATCCCTTAGGGCGCCTCTTAGTACTACCATGTCCTGTGATTAAAGTCAATGGGAAACTACAACAGCCTAATCCAAGCAGGATGACAAAGAACGCAGATCCATCAGGAATGAAGGTATGGGTCAATCCTCCAGGAAAAGAGCCAAGACCTGCTGAGGTGCTGGCTGAAGGAGAAGGAAATACAGAATGGGTAGTAGAGGAAGGTAGTTATAAATACCAATTAAGGCCACGTAACCAGTTGCAGAAACGAGGATTATAAAGTAATATGAATGCCCATTGTAAATTTACTAATGCGTTTGCGATTGTACGAGGGATAGTTATATCATGTTAGGCGTATTTACAACCTTGTTATTGTTTCATGTGAACATGAGATATTATTTGTGTCAAGTTGACAAGGGGTGGATTGTAGTGGCTATTCCTGGTTGTCAACTTGACAATATTTGGAATGAACTACAATCCGGAATTGGAAGGCTCACCAGTGACCCTTATCTGGAGGCTTGGAGATCCTTATCTGGATCTTGGTTTGAAGATCTTGAGCCATATTGGCTATGGATTCCAGAAGATTGAATCTCCGAGTTTAAGGAACACACCTTTAATCTGGGCTACGCCTTTCATCTGGGATTAAAGGTGTGGTGGAACACACCTTTAATCTGGGCTACACCTTCTGCTGGAGACAATATAAGGACATTGGAAGAAGGGAGTCTAGCTCTTGCTCCTGCTCCTTCGCCTGCTTGCTGCGTGAGACTGAGTAACTGCTAGATCCTTGGACTTCCATTCACAGCTGTGACTGAACGATTGTTGGGAATTGAGCTGCCGACTGTAAGTCATCAATAAATTCCTTTATTATCTAGAGACTATCCATAAGTTCTGTGACTCTAGAGAACCCTGACTAATACAGGGTGCGTCAGGGGAGCATAGATGTGGGAGAGAATAGACAAGAGGGAAGTGTCTTAGTTATAACTGCTGCAATGAAATACCATGACCAAAACAACTCCTGGAGGAAAATGTTTTCCACATTGTAGCTCATCATTGAAGAAAGTTAGGTCAAGAACTAAAAAAGGGGCAGGAACTTTAAGAGGGGCAGGATCCTGCCTCCAGGAGCTGATGCAGAGACCATAGAGAAGTGCTGTTTACTGGCTTACTCCCATGGCTTGCTTAGCCTGTTTTCCTATAAAACCCAGGACCACCCTGGGGATGACACAACCCACAGTGAGCATGGCCCTATCAACATCAATCACTAATTAAGAAAATGTCTTATAGCTGGATCTTATGGAGGCATTTTTCTCAATTGAGGCTCCCTCCTTTCAGATAACTCTAGGCTGTGTCAAGTTGACAACAAGCTATCCAGCATAAGGAGAGAGGAAGGGAAAGAAAAGGAGAAAAACACCACCTGAAGAGGTTTGTGGCCACACTTCATATCATAACACATCACAGTGGAGCCTGAAGCTACTTAGAATAGAGCGAGTCAGGCACCTGGCGAGGACTCCATGTTTAAGTGACCTGTAAAGTAGGAGAAAGTAGAGTAGCCTGTATAACCCTCTTCCTCAAGAAACCAGCCTGGTGAGTTACATCTGGAAGCTGACAGGAACAGGAGAGTAGGCCACGTTAGGCAACCCCAAGACAAAGTTACAGGACCACAGAAACTCTGAGTCTGTAGGAGCTTGGCAGGGAAGGGAGGCATACTGAAAATGGGAAAGAAGCCAAGTTATGGGAATCGAAGGGAGCCAGCAGACAGACCCCCAAGTCATTTCACTGCAGAACACTAGCAGAAAATGCTGGACCTCTTTTCCAGTGACTGGGCACATACGCCCATTATGGGAGGCCGTGTTCCAGGCCATCTCAAGAGTCTGAAGCAGCAAAGAGTCAGACAGACATATTTAACAGAGTCGAAACTGCCTCATTTTTATGATATTCTCCCAAGGGCTACATACACTGTAAAACGACCAAGTACAGTTCCTGGCACATCAGTGCTCTGGTCAGGAGTTCAACTACATGTAAATTAGTCATGATTTTGATGATCCATGGAGGGCCCCAAGCTCTCTTGACAACCAGCTATTGAACTGCTGCTCACGTTGAGACAGGATGCATGTGTCTCTGTGTCTCCAGGCCTCCCTATTGCTCTGTGAGCTGATGACCAAAAGTGGGATCTCTCACCATCAAATGAAGAAACTGCTGTTTTGAAGTCACTACAGTTTGCTCAGGTGGCAGAGTTAACTTCTCACATCAAAGGGAGAATCAATCTACACTTGTCTCTTACTGACGATTCTCTCCTGCAGCTGTTTGCTGACTCTGTACTTCCTCCTCGCATGCAGATAACGAATGCCCTAATAATTTGAAGACCGAATACAGGCTGATCATCTGGAGATCAGACTGTAAATATTCTGGGTAAATTAAGAAAAACAAAAACAAAAAACCTCTGAGTAACATTAATTTTGACAACTACCTCTCCATGCAAAGATTAACAGTCAATTCTGGTGGCCACGATGCCCTGTAAACATCATGGAGACCAACTATCAGTTTCATCTGCTCTAAGACACAGCACATGACTTGAGTGCAAGAGAAGACAGAGAGGATACTTTAAGGTCAGGAGAGCAAATAAAACACTTTAATAAATGAAATCCACATGGCAGGGCTCTGCACTGTGCCACTGTTCTTTGCCGAAATTCAGAACTCCTCAAAGGAAATCAGGCTTGTTTTTTGTTTGTTTGTTTGTTTGTTTTATTTTTTATTTAAGGCTACATTTTCCACAGATGCTACTCTTGCTCTTGCATGTGTCTCATCCACCTCCCTGAAAGCCACTCCTGGTACACTTACATTTGATTTCACAGCAAGAACTCACCAGCAACTAGTATATACTCAAAGTCATAAAAGTGACAAGATTACCAAGCAAGTGCAGGTGAGTATAGATGGTCAAGGACTGAGCCTAGGCCTCGATGAGATCAAAGGGTGGGAGGGCCTAACAAAGAGGATCCCGAAGCCCAGCTGTGCAAGACATACCTCTATCTCGCTTATCTAGGGCCCCTCAAGCACTTATGCATAACTTATTACTCTGTCTACCTCAGATTCCTCCATCTTCCATCCTGCTTTGTCAATTTTGCCCAGCCAATCAGAATGCATGCTCTCTGTCTCTTCAGGGAACAGGACACCTTCTCTCCACTGAGCACATTTCTCAGACAATCCTCTTCCACAGCACTCTAACATCTCCCTCACAGCTTGACCAGAGTGGAAACTTTATATTACTTAATGAGAACGCTTGGCATTTAGTGTCTGCTCTATGGTATTGGCAAAGACATAAAAATGAGGTATAGCCGGGCAGTGGTGGCGCACGCCTTTAATCCAAGAACTTGGGAGGCAGAGGCAGGCAGATTTCTGAGTTCAAGGCCAGCCTGGTCTACAGAGTGAGTTCCAGGATAGCCAGGGCTATACAGAGAAACCCTGTCTCTAAAAAACTAAATAAATAAATAAATAAATAAATAAAAATAAATATAAGCGAGGTATTCTTGATCTTTCTCACTGCTCAGCACAGGGACTAGTAGAGTAGACCATGATACAGCTCTGACACTCGAAGTTGTCTTCTATCAGTGTCCCATGCTGGTGTTTTAACTCAGCAGAATATTATCCTCCTCCTCAGGATTCCAGGAGCTGGTTTTAGACAGAGGCATCTCCTTTTTCACTCACTCTATCTAAATTAAATGACCGATGCTCACCTCTCCCCACTTTCTGGGAACACCTGACTGTGGCCTAGTTCCTACACTTCCCTACGGGACAACCACATGTACACACTCACCACCCTACCTTTCCAAACCCTACTTTTCCTTCAGAAGAATCCACAATGTGAATACTGATATGTCTACCACTCAGACCATAACAAATCAGATCCAAACAGAATTTAGTTCTCCATTTCTCTGCATTTGTTCACACAGACTATAAAGTTCATTGTGACTACAATCTAGATAAACAAACAGACAAACATTTTTCTTGATCATATAGACATTGAAATCAGAGCCTCATTCATATTTATTAAAGATTCCACCAGGAACTACATCTCCTGACCCAAAGTAAAGCTTTAAATGTGTTATCACACTTATGTATGTACATGCGCGCACGTGTGTGTGTGTGTGTGTGTGTGTGTGTGTGTGTTTGTGTGTGTATAGGTCAGTTTTCTCCTTCCAGTACGTAGGTGTCAGGGATCAAATTCATGTTCCTAGGCAAGTACCTTTACCCACTGAGCCATCTCTTTAGCACAAGAACACCCTTTAAAGATGATTGTGGACAACATCCAAATTGTACACAATATATAAAGAGGTACATACAGTAAAATAGTCCTCAAATTTGGATATTACTAAAAATCAACAACAACAACAAAAAACTGAAACTGGGGGGGGGGGGGACCTAAGTAGATATATACAGTAAATGTAAAGAAAATGGCTATATTCCCAGAAGCAATATACAGAGTCAATGCAATCATCATCAAAATTCCAATGACATTCTTCACAGAAATAGAAGAAAAAAAAATTTCCTTAAAATTCACACCTATGCACAAAAGATTCCAATAGGTAAGCAACCTTGGCTAAAAAGAATAATGTCGGCATTATCACAAGAGCTGTTTTCAAGCTATATTACAGAGCTATAGTAACATAACAGTATGGCACTGACATAAAAAGACACAAGGGCAGAACACAGTGTGGTGTGATGCAATATGGCAGAATGGGAGGGGCCAGAAATGAACCTGTGTAACTATAGCCACGTGACTTCTGATAAAGACTCTGAGCACAGGCTGCTGGGGAAACACAGGAAGAACGAACCTGAACCTCAGTCTCTCATCCTGCACAGCTCAAATGAATCAACTCAAAATGGACCAAAGACATTAATCTAAGGCCTGAAAACTGTTAGAGGACAGCACCTCAGAGTACAGGCGTAGGCACAGACTTTCTGAAAAGAACTCCAATAACTTCAAAATAATGTAAAATTTGGCACATAGAAATCCATAAAATCAAAAACCTTCTATACATCAAAGGAAACAGTGGAGTGAATGACAGATTATAAAATGGGAGAAAATCTTTGTCAGCATATATCTAATAGACTACTACTTAGAGTGTATAAAGAATTTTTTAAGAACTAATTATCAAAATAAAATCTAAGCTGGGCAGTGGTGGCACACGCCTTAAATCCCAGAACTTAGGAGGCAGAGGCAGGAGAATTTCTGAGTTTGAGGCCAGCTTGGTCTACAGAGTGAGTTCCAGGATGAGTGAGTTCCAGAGTGAGTTGCCACGGCTACACAGAGAAACCCTGTCTCAATAAAATGAAAAAAAAAACAAAAACAAAAAACCAAAAAACAAAACAACAAAAAAAACAAAACAAAAAACCCAAAAACAACAACAAAAATAAAATAAAATAAAACCTAGTAACCTAATCAATAAATGAGCTAACGCAATGACCAGACAGTTCTCAAAAGATAGTCAGTAAACACAGGAAAGCACATGCCACACCCTTAGCCACCAAGGAATACAAAACCGAAATTACAAAGAGAAGATAACAGCTGGTCAGAGGTCAGAGGTCAGAGGCAAGGGATCACCGTTAACAGGAATGTCAGTTAGACTGCTACTATGGAAATGAGTATGGAGCCCCATATAAACCTGAAAGTATGACCCAGCTAAACCCTAAGTCAGTAAGCCAGAGACTGACGAATTTATGCTTATTGTGGCACTATTCACAATAGATAAGTAATGGAATCAGCCTATGTGTTCATCAACAGGTGGATGGATAAAAACATTGTTTATACATACAAATGTAAAAAGGTTACACACACACAACATAGACAGTGGAGTTTTATTCAGCCATAAAGACTAATGAAATTATATCATTTACTAGAAAACAGAGGCAGCTTGAGATTATTGTATCAAGCACAGTGAGTTAGACTCAGAAAGACAAATATTTGTCTATTCATTTCTGAATCCTAGATTTTATATATAGACACATAAAATCATTTGTATATACACAGTATATACATTTATGCTATAATAGAAGGAAGGCTGGGAGAAGGAAGACAGATAAAGAAGAAAGATAAAAGGGAAGTTATGGGGGAAATAAAGTCAAGTACATGAACTACTGCAAAGAAAACATTTTTATGAAGTCCAGCTCTACATACAATGAGTATGTGCCAATAAGAAGAATAGGTCAAACAGGGCAGTGGTGGTGCACACCTTTAATCCCAGCACTTGGGAAGCAGAGGCAAGCGGACTTCTGAATTCAAGGCCAGCCTGGTCTACAGAGTGAGTTCCAGGACAGCCAGGGCTACACAGAGAAACCCTGTCTCAAAAACAAAACAAACAAACAAACAAAAAAAAAACAAAAAATAGGTCAAAATAATTTATATAAATCCTACAGAATAATCTAACAATTACAACACTGTCGATCATGTGTAGATCTTAAATGTTTCTGAGCATATAATACAGAAAGGACAAATATTACTTTACATACTAATTGTTTATATGAGTATGTATCACCTATTTTTCTTAAGCATGTATATAGATTTTTTTAAAAGTGCTGTCAAACTTAGAAAAATCTATCTGTGGGAAAGGAAAGAAAACTAGGGTTAGATAAGATTGAAAAAGGCTTCAGTTTTATTTGAACATTCAGATTCTTTTCAGCATGGGGACCATGTTACAAATTATTTATGTAAGTTAAAGTTAACTTTCAAAAATGCTAAGAGAATGCCTCAATACAATCACAGAGAAATGCTAAGACTATGCCAACGGGTCCTACTGTCCAACATGACCATGTGCACTGGCACCCAAGATGACTATATAATAATTACAAGGGGTAAAAAATGCCAAAAGTGAAGAATGACTATATTTTAAACATAAAAGAGGACAGGCTAGAGCTCAGGAGGTTACAGGTCTTGCTGACATAAGTCTGATCCCTGGGACCTGAGAGTACCAACTCCAAAAAGTTGTGCTCTGACCCCCACTATGTACCACTGCATGGATATGGGTCCATGCATGTGGGCACTGAGCAAATGAGTGTAATGGAAAATCAAGCTCAAAGCTGGGCAGTAGTGGTGCACACATTTACTCCCAGCACTTGAGAGGCAGAGGCAGGAAATTTTGTGTGTTCAAGGCCAGCCTGGTCTGGAGTGAGTTCCAGGACAGCCAGAACTACACAGAGAAACCCTAACTTGGAGGTAAAAGAAGAGGAGGAGGAGGAAGAATAGGAGGAGGAAGAGGAGGAGGAGGAAGAGGAAGAGGAGGAGGCAGAGGAGGAGGAAGAAGAAGAAGAGGAGGTAGAGGAGGAGGAAAAGGAGGAGAAGGAGGAAGGAGAGAAAGAGGAGGAGGAAGAAGAGGGGGTGGTTAAGTTCAAAAGATACAACAGACAGTATTAATTACTAAGGTAAAAAAAATTAACTTTATCAGATTGCTGTCTTACAAAACTATTAATGAAAAGTTACTGGACTTCAGATGTTACTATTTTAAGCAACAAGTGTGGGCAAGTAATAAATTTAAAGACAAAAATGGAAGTTTTATTTGGCTTTTAAATGTATTAAGCATTTCTGCAAAAAGAAATGACGTTCATGTTTCTTTACATTTATTAATCTCTGGTTTTAAACAAAAACATTATCTTCTGAAATATATAAGGTTTAAATCCCCAAAGCATAGGTCCCATCAGATTATACTGCTAAAACTCAAGAGATACGCTTTAACTTTAAGCCAACAAAATTATTCTCATGAACATCTCGCTTTCCCTTTCTCATTTGTGCAAGTTCCAAAAAGCCTCCAAAAGGTGAGTGCACATGCCCAAAAGCAGAGAATATAAGGTCCTACATCACACCATTAGCCACTAAAAACATAGCCAACATACTTTGAGGAAAATATAAAAACCAATCCTTGACTGGAGAGTTTGGACTCTATAAGCACGGATGCCAGATGCCTAATAGAGCCATTTGCCAGCAAGTGCAGGAGAGTCCATGAGAAGATGACTATATTAGGTGTGGGAAGTATGCCAGCATTATCCAGCTCCTGCCTCTGGAGCCTGAACACCCTACCCTTCTCAAAGGTATCTGGCATTCAAGGTAGCAAAAATTATACAAACACCCCCCTCTGCCATGCGGTCAGGGTGCGGCTGGCAAGTGTTCCATTGGTGCTGTCACTGAATGTAACTGAATAAACACTGGTTTCACAGTCACTTTTTGAGCGTCCCCAGCATGTGCCTGGGGAGAGGGCTAATGCTGAAAAGCTAAAGTCCTTGCAGAAGAGCAGAATACTCCTGTGATTCCAGTAATGACAAATTTTTGGAGGAAAGCGGAGCTCACGTTCCAGCCAGGACTCGACTGGCAGAGCACCGGGCACTGAGTGTAACAAGTACCCAGTGTTCTAACCCTTACTAACACAATCAATATTTTCCTTTAAACCCACAGCTTTTCCCAGAGACCCAACAACCGCTGGCTCGGATTCATGCTGCCGATTTTGGTGACTCACTGAGCCATTCACCTGTGTGCAGCAGGTTCCCTGATTCTGGGCACCATTCCAGATAATCAATCATCTCTTGAGGCTAAAACAACTTCACAAGCTCAAAACTTAAAGTCCCCTCCACATTTAAGCAACTAAAACCTGGGTACCAAAATTCCTGAAGGGAAGAACAGATATGACAACAGTCAAGTGAACAAGGACAGAGCCTGTCCCTTCCTAGGAGAGGAAAGACTGCAGCTGCATTCTGGATTACAACAGAACATCCCACTTCTCCAGGGAGAGCTTGTGGGCTGAGACATCACTGAGAAATGCACATACCCACCAGTTCATCTGAAGTCCGTGCAATCTAAATGCTCATTCCAATAAGGAACCAATTAACACCTCTCTTGCACAGGTAGATCTGTTTCTCCTTTGTCCCTAAATGATTTTAAGGCCACAGTTCAATATGTCACATCCCGGCAAATGAGGACCACCTGCCACCTGTGCAGCTGAGCACTTTCCTACCTGGCATTATCCAATGAAATCAAAGGCATTAGTCATATGAATAAACACACTCAGATAAATTACACTACAGAACGAAGGCTTAAAGAGCTTATATAACAGCCATAAATTACTGCAAATTGCTGCACATCAAAAGAGACTTTGGCATACTGCGTGCTTCTTACGGTCAACAGATAAGAAAATTGCATCATACGAGAACACAGGCAGGTGTTTGCAACAGAGATAAGAGACTTTTAGAAAATAAATGTTTAACAGTGGCCAAGGTGCATGTGCACTCACACAGAGGCCTTTTAAGTAAAAAGTTAAATGTATGCCAAACTGACACCTAATGACTACTAGAAAACTGCCTGTCTTACTTTCTTATGGGAATCAAAGCCACACACAACGAAGATGCTGCATAAACGTGACCCAGGCACGGATGCCAGGTGAGGGCTCCTCCACTAATCTAACCCATTAAAAGTTAAGCGTAGCAAGATACCAAAACCGGTCTCAATAACAGAAGTCTTCAGAGAACTGCCTTCAGTGTTGCTTCCACTCTAAGAAAGCATCAGGCTGTGAGGGCAGACAGATAAGGAGTGACCAGGACCACTTACCCTGATAGTGTTACTTCCTCATGAAGCCTCCTCTACTTGTGGTGCCGACTGCAACCTGTGCATTTATTAATAGATAGCTTCTAGTAGCTGCCCTTTGGTATTAAGGTATCACCTCTGCTGAGCTCCAGAGCCAGTTTCATCTTTGTTCTACATAGAATTCCAATCTTGGGTAAGCATGATGTAGGCAGGCACTTGTAATCACAGCTTTCCAAAGACTAAGGCCAGAGAAGTGGAGGACAGCCTGGGCTAAATGGCAAGACTATATTTTAACAAGTATTTTAGAAAAAAAAGAAAAAAAAACCATATGGCAAGGGCAAAGACCCTCCATACAGTGATTCCCTCGGGAGGCAGGAAGACAATGCAGGGGAGCTGGGGCTGCTGAACTGAACTGCCCCAAAACAAAAACAAAGCAGAAGCTGAAGAATATAGGTTAATATGTTAACCTTGGTTCCCTGGTTCCTTATAGCTGGTGGGAGCATAGAGATATATTACCATTACAAGCATCTTCTTGTGTGTGTGTGTGTGTGTGTGTGTGTGTGTGTGTGTGCGTTAACTGTTCTATACAGTAATAGCACTTTATAATATGTTAAAGTTAAATGTGAGCTTAAAGAAAATATAAAAGACGCAAAGAAAATGCAGACTCATACCTAAGCAGCTGTATAGGTGGCAAAAGTCATCGATCAGAGAGCAGCCAAGCAAGACAATAATAAATACGCATGAGACGCCCAGGAACCCTCTAAAAGATAATGTATGCAATGTAAGTTAAGGGCATACCGGCACATTTTCTCCTGGCCAAGTAAAAGTATGAACTCTGGTAAAACTGTACTAAAGGATGCGCAGTACTATTTAACTGTATCTGTGTTTGTTCATCTCATTGAAAGCCACACACCAGGAGGTCAGCAGCCTCATGATGCATAGCTGGATCAAACTGTGACACAGGAGTCCACATTTCTGCTGAGAGTTCGAAACCAACCCCAGGGCTTAAGCTTAGAACTTAAGCTGATGTCACTGGGGGAGATTCAAAAGCAGGTCTTTTCTCCAAGGTCCTCTAAGAAATGAACTGAATTTGCTTCCACATCCAGGTATCTGTTTTGATATATACATAGCATCACACTGTCATATTAAGAGTCTAAGACTATTAATAAATCAACTTTCTGGAGACATTTTAGCATCTAGCCCCATTTGAGAAAGAGAGAGAGAGAGAAATATCAAGCCTATGAATGTCATAGAAGCTGCACACTGTTAGTGGAGAGGCCAAGACTAACAACATCCAGATAATCAGGATATTTTGGTGGCTTCACATAACATTTTCCTAAAACTTCAATTCTGATAATGCTCTCTGAAGTCAGGATTTCTGTTTGGAGGACCAGACAACAATGAGCTAAGGAGTAGCTGTTCAATTTACAAAAGACCTGCCAATCACAGCCCTCACTTCTCCCTGTCACCCACACCCATCAGTATTACTGATTGACACTTCCTGCCCTGTTGCTATTAGCACTGTAATGTGGGGCATAAATCCATAGGCATCACAGCTTGGAAATACCAGAAAGGAAGAGATTTGTTACAGAACAAGAGTGGGAGATGCAGCTAGCCAGGTGGGGGTGACACACACCTTTAATCCCACCACTGGAGAGGCAGAGGCAGGTGGAGAGAGGATAGCCTGATTTATGTAGCAAATGCCAATGTTACGTAGACTATATATGCAAAAATATATACATACATATATACACACATATATGTGTGTGTGTAAGTGTGTATGTATATATATATATATATATATATATATATGTATGTATGTGTGTGTATGTATGTATATATATGTATGTATGTGCGTATATATATATATATATATATGTATGTATGTATGTATTAGGAGATGGGAGGGAGATGGGGAGTAGGGACTTGATCCTAGACTTTGAAATTACATATAGGTTAGAGAAGGAGACATAGAGTCAGAACTAAAAGTTCTCCCCCTGCCTTTAGCATAGCATTTCTAAGATTCTGGGTGCTTAGCAACTGTTTCCTATGCTAGTGGATTTCCAAAGCCCATGAGAATCATGACTGAACACTTAGCATGGCGTAGGAGGAAGCTGACTCTGGGTCTAGTAGTGCCTGAGCCTCTCAGAGTTACTAACTTACTCAGATGCGTTTTTGGTTGTTTTTTTTTTTTTCCCCCACCCATGCCTAGCCACCAGAACGCTTTTTAACTTGCTAACATATCAAAAAGTCAGAAATTCGATATTTAAACTCCATCTAGACAACAAAGCAACACTTGGCATTCTATAAGGCTGGAAGGCTGACTACAGCTAAAAACCAAATATGTTTGATCCAGAAAGACAAAATTATACATTATTACAAAAGCATTAGGGCCATATATACAGAAGATACACAGAGAAGAAATATTCACTAGGTAACTTCAAGGAAATATCAATATGGCTATATGAAATAAAATGCATTAAGAAATAACTGTAATTGACTCCCCCATTATATATAAGTGCACAAATATTCATATATACCCATGTAACAGGTTTATATGCATATACACATCTATCTATATATATATATATATACACACACACATATATATATATATACACACATATATATGTAGCCAACTATGAAAGAATTTGGAATATATTATCACTACACTTACACTGTATAGAAAAGAAAATGGAAGATGCTGAGAACCTACTGAGTGTACAGTGTACCACTCTCAAAGCATGTCATGTCACTTTACCAAGCCTGCTTTTCCTGATCAGAACTGTCAAGCTCCGTGTTCTTACTAGTGTTTGCAGAGTTTCCAGAAACATTTTACATCCAAAGAGCCTTTTCGTCTTAGAATTACAGGATCATTGGCAGGAAAAGCTAACGTCCACATTCATGCCTGGTTTCCACAAACTGGCCTTTTCCTCTCGCAGACAGAGAAGAAGAATACAAACACTCACCGCGGAGAGCTGGCTCCACGTGGAGCGCAGGGGCTTGTGGTGAATCACAATTCTCTCCTCTGCCTTCTGCTCCTTGGCCTCTGGTTCCTCATCAGAGTCGATATCAAGGGCCTTTTCTTTGTAGTTTTGATACAGGACTGCATTTTCTTCAAGAAAGCAAGTCAGATAGGTCACTAATTGCCCCTAATAGCTATGCTACTTGCTCTAAAAAAAAAACAAAAACAAAAACAACAAAACAAAAACAAAACAAACAAAACTCTCTATGTTTTATACAATGTTTAGTGCAGGTTTAATTAATATCTGAAAAGAAGAGACAAGTATATTTTGTCATCAAAGAATTTATGACATTCCAACTAAAGCAAAACCTCAATGTCTTTGTCAAGTACCCATGAAAGATAGTCTCAGTCCATTGTAATTTAGACTAAAGTAAATCCATATTTAGGTTTTCTTTAGTCTATCAGTGTTCTTTCGCTTACCTATTTAGCAAACATTCACTGTCCATCATAACTTATTTTCTAACACTAAAAGGGAAAAGAAACTTCTTATCCCCTCATGAACCAATAAGTCAGTAAGAAAATGAATTTCATACTCATGCATTTATTCATCCAACTGACATTTAGGAAATGTCTACTTGACGCCAGCAACTGCCAAGCAACTGGGAAGACAATGGACAAAAAAGACGAGAAGTCTCAATGTCCATGAAGCAGACATAAAATTAAAGAGAACTGAAATAAACAACTAACTTTCATACTATTGCAAATATGGCTATGTTGTCATGGACAAAAACAAATGACAGGAAGGGGTAAGAAATTCTGGGAAGAAAGTAAGTTCATTTTAAGTAGAGTGGTTTACAAAGGTTTCACAGGAGTGACTCTTAAGGCAAGACATAAGAAATAAGAAGGCAAGCATCTGTACAATTAGGGAAAGAGCCGTGTGTGTGTTGGGGGGCGGGGGGGTGGGGGCTACACATGAGCTCTACCACATCTGGCTTTATGTGGGCTTAGGTAATACAAACTCAGAACCCCATGTTTGTGTTCCAAGCACTTTATCTGCTGAGCTATCTCCCCAGACCAGGAAAGAATATTTCATGAGAGTAAACCGAAGTCCAAATGCCCTGGGGCAAGAGTCTACCTAGTGTGTATGGGCAAGCAGCAGCAAAGCCAGTGTGGTAGGAGGACCAGGAGCAGACCAAACTCATAGATGATGAGGCAGGGGAGTGAGTACAGGGCAGATCATGTCGGATCACTGAAGGGACCCTGATTTTTACTCCAGGTGGAATTACAAGTTATTGAAGGGCTGAAGGCACATGATCTAACATAAATTCACACTGACAAAAGATAAGTCATGTATGTTTGTAAAATATGCTCTGACAGAACTGCCAGCAAAGTGTGATATGGCCTACAGGAAGGAGAGTCACCAATGAGGAAAACCCAAGCTCTGAATGTAGAGAAACAACAGCGCTCAAGGAAAAGGCAGATGGACAAACTCAAAAACAAGAGGAAACATAAGCCTTAGAAGCACTAATAAACGTCTTGGTGGTTGTATGGCAGGTGTGTGCGGTGGTTAAACAATGTAAAATACGCTTACAGAAATGAGCCGAATCTAAATAACCCATGTTACACAATTGGATTTTCTCCTGAGTTGAAAAGGACTCGGTTTCTTTTCCACTTTAGTAATTGTCTTTTATCCTCAGTGCAAGGGGATCCACCAGAAACAGAGTTACTTCAATGGGCTAGCCAAGCACTAGCTGCCCAGGGGACTAATTAGGACGCCAATGGATGCCAACGGAGTAGTCAATGTAAGTAAGGTAAGAGAGACCTGAGCTTCCCCACCTAGCATGGACTGTCAACAGACTGGATGTGGGAATAGAGAGAAGTAGGGTAAGCTTTCAAAACCCTCCAGTTGTACAGACAGAAAGCAGGAGATAGGAACATCAGAAGCAATTGTGGCATAGGTACAGAAGATTCTGAGTTTGGTGTAGGACTTGGCTTGTTAAAAATGCTTTCCTGCCTCAGCATTTTCTCTTGGCAACCACAGATAGCTCTGTGTGTACTGTGTCTACGGTAGCATTAGAATGTATGCATGACTTTACTATTCTGTGATTACTCTACATATGGAAATAAGGAACTCAAACTCAGTTTCTGGGAAGTTTCAAAGTATTTTCTCGGGGAGGAACACAGCATATGTATAACATCATTGACACTCTTTCCCAGTCATTCCCACAAAGAATGGGCTCTCGTTTGTCTCACCTGGGACAGGGCTTAAGGATGCATCCCTGTCACTCAACTGATGATTAAAACCATCCAGAACCTGGCACCACACTGCTTTTAAACATGCACTCTTGTAGGCCATTACCAGTTAAGAATCCTGAATTCTTCACTTATGTATATGTAAAAATGGATGTCTCCACCATCGTGCGTAAGAATAAACAAGATACTCAGAAACAACTCTTGACACAAAAAGATGACACACAACTGTTCTGACTTTAAAACACTCAAAATGTTCAAGCCTTTAAGGCATAAACAAAACCCAGCTGAAGTTCCCAGATGCAAAAAAGACCATCCTCTGAAACAATGGTTCTCACCCAGTGTGGGTCATGTCCCTTTGTCTCCTTTGGGAGTGAAGGATCTTTCACAGGCATTGTATATCAGATATCCTGTATACCAGATATTTACAGTATGATTCATAGCAGTAGCAAAATCACAGTTACAAAGTAGCAATGAAATAATTTGGTTGGAGGTCACCACAACTGTGTTAAAGGGCAGCATTAGACAGGTTGAGAATCACTACTCTGAAGGAAATATAAATCTGAAGGTTGTTGACCTCACATTCATACAAAGGTTCAGGAAAGAGCAAAGAATGAAAAGCAGCAGTTCTATGTCCCTAAGCTTGTGTTGCCACAGGTGTCCAGGGGGGACAAGTTACTAAAATTCTCAGAGCTTTTGATTTCCCCAGTTATAGAATCAAAGAGATGAATTTATCCCAACTAGTCAAAAATACCATATCTGGGTTTCTTCTCCAACTGACAATTACTTTCTACAACGACTTGATAAATAGCTCATTTGTAGTTACGCAGGAACTATTTTACAGTCATCCAAATTGTGTATTTTACATCTGCATGATTTTCTATTAGCTTTTCTTATGGAAGGGTGTACTTTCCTTCATTATTCATTAAAGGATGGAAACTCTCAGCATTTCAAAGCAATGAAGAAAGTAAGTCTACTCAAGTCCCCAGGAGTTTCCGGGCTGCAGCTGGGACCGGTCGCTCTGCTCCCTCCACCCCCCAGTTGGCCCCTTGACCTATCTATTTACAGAGCCCACTAATCTGATTAGCATGTGAACACCTGGCTGAAGCTGCTTTTGTTTTTGAAATTCTCAACAACAAATAATACACAGGATAAAAATTCCTAAGATTATGTTTTTTTTTTTTTTTTATTCCTCCAGAATACCTGCCTTTCCCCCAAAGGTGAAGCTTATTAGCAGGAAAACAGGAAGTCAGAAATGAAACTCAAATGTGGAAATACTGCAAAAAGAATATTAAGAAAGAAAAAAAAAAGTGGCCAAAGGAAATACCACAGGATCCAAGCTTCAGTCTCAAAGAGCCTGAGAGAGGAGCTAGAGCTTGCTCCACACCCACATTGTGAAACAGGTGGGGAGGGAGTCAGGCTAAAGAAATGAAATCTCTCTAGATGTAAACTGAAAAAGGTTAGCAGCTTATAAACATGCCCCCATGGATAAACAAGGTTAGCTGGGTGAACACAGCTCTGTGCTGGATAATCCAAGATAAAGTTGGGCATCCTTGTTTTTTTTTTCATCCCAAGTATCCTTGTTACTGCAGTTAGGTTTCAACTTATAATTGATGTACCATATTGAAGCTGCAATAAAAGTCTGGAAAATTAAATGCTTACCTTCCCCATCAAATGTTCCTTGTCCTTTCAGTATTTTTTTCTAAGAGAAAAACAAAATGGAGAGAAAATGTGTGTGAATAAGCCAAGTAAGTACAGCTATTTTAAGTCAAAAGCCCCTTTCTGCTATTTCCCTCAGACTTCCAAAAGCACATGGCCAAGAATCCCCATGGCAGTTAACCACAACAATAAAATAAAGTGTAGAGTGTCCCCGTTAAACTAGAGAAAGAATCCTCAAATGACCAGTGGTCCCACTCATTTCACTGTGATTCACTCTCCTGGTGACTGACTCTCCCTGACAGCTGGGGGGAGGGGCACATAAAAGTGTTATGTAATGTCTTTCCTTTAAGACTGTATGTCTAAAATAAAACAGGCTTGCTTGTGTATTGCATGTGTGACATTTCTATAGACTGATTCCAGTCGTCTGATTAATCAAGGAAAAAAAAGTGGGGGGGAATGTGACTGCTCTATTGCTTAGATCTACTCCAAAACATTCCACTCTGATTGTCCCTTTTCCTTTAGATCAACGGTAGAAAACAAGAATATTGAGTAAGGACAACTGCTAGGCCCATATCAGGGCACAATACCTCACACCCTCACACAAGTTCTAAGCTATTAGTTTGTCAAAAACATTCATTGATTAATAATAATAAAACACAAACATGGGACATGGTGACTCAAATAAATAGAAAGCAATGCACTGTTCCATGATTTGGGTAGATGAATTAAATTCATGTGCCATGAGCATTCAATTCTTTCCCAACACGTTCACACTGGATTTAATGAATGGCATGTGAGCCTGCCCAGTCCTACCTTTATCCTTCCCAGGCTAGAGAACTTCTCCTTGTCTTCCATTACGGCCTTCAGGACAGGCTGGGACATTCTGTTCTTCTTCTTTGAGCTGGTGGGACTGTCAAAATCAAAGCCGCTGACCACTGCCCTTCTGTAAGACGTGGACCTCAAGCCTCGCCGAAGGGAGCCGGGACTGTCCATGTCGTTGTCGACTTCGCCTTCCTCCCCTTCGTGGCCCAAGGGTGCTCCCAGTCCCTCCACCATGCTGCGCACCTTGAGAAGCCTCCTATGGGACTCCACGTTCTGACTATTGGATTTACTCAGTTTAATTTCAGAGGCAAGGCTTTTTGGGATAATCTGCTGCTTTCCCATCTTGAGGGCCGCCGGGCTGTTGGTACTCAAAACCACGGAAGGGTTTGGGAGCTCATTCCCTTGGGAGGGCAGCCTTTGGAGTGGCAGTTTTTGTTCTGAAGACTTGTGTGGGAGAGCAGGAGAGAGTCTCGAGGGGGCCAGCTCCAAGTCCCCAGCTGGCTGACCAGTTTGTGATACTGGGCCAGATGAGTCGGTTTTATGGGCAAGGCCATTGGCAATGGGCGAAGATACCTTACTGGCAGTCACCCCGGTGCAGTCCTCATCGGTGGCGCAAGAGGCCGGGGTGTCCGGAGTCCGGGAGGCGCGCGACAACAGCGCCGCGGGCGAGGCCACGGTGCCATTAGAAGTGGACTTCGGGGAGCCGCCCGACGCCGCGTAAGAAACCAGGGGTGACTTGGGCCGTCGGAGTCGAGGAGAAGCAGCTCTGTAGTCCGGGGACACCGTGCGACCATTGGTCACCGGCCTCCGATGCGCGCTCAGAAGCTGGGGGCTCCTGGACACCGTCCTGTCGTCCGGGTCGGCGGGTACGCGGACCGGAGTCTGCGGCGTGGGAAGGGCAGCCAGCTCCTCCACAGGGAAGTCGGTGATCAGCAGCCCGCTGGGGCTCTGGTACGACTGTGGCCGCGGCTTGCTCCGGCTGAGCAACTGGAGCGGAGGGGTGGACCGTCTCCGCCACAAAGGGGTGACGCCGTTGCTGGAAAAATCCACCTCGCTTTCGCCGTCCATAGCGGGGCCTTTGAGCCAGCCCCGAGAGGAGGAAAGCTGCTCAGGTTGCCTAAGAGAAAGGAACTTTGCCTCCGGACAACTAGTCTTGTCTGGGAGCCTAACCGGGTTCCAGCCCGGCGGTCACACGGGTGTCGCGCGGGACTCGGCAGCGCCGCACTTACCCGCCCTTTCTCGGGCACAGCGTCTCCCGCCAAGCTTCCCGACCGAGGACTGAGATCCGAGCCGCAGTTGATCAGATGAATCCCGTCTCCTCTGCGTCCTTCCCGCCCCCCAAGCCCGCCGGCACCTAGAGAGCTCGCCGCCACCGCAGGACCCTTGGAAAGAGTTCAGCTGGCTGGGACAGCTCGCCGTGGGACGCTCCCCCGCGTCTCCATCTAGCCGCCCGCCCCGCGCCAGTCCACCCGGTCCCCGGTATGCGGTCTCCAGCGCGCTCACCCTTCCGGGGCACAGACCAAGGAGTACTCCCTGTCCCCGAGGGTGGCCTGGGTCCTTACTAAAGCGCGGAGACAACCGCTCAGCCTGGGACAGCAGAGGCCCGCGGCGCCGGCCCCGCCCCCGCGCTACGCCCCGCCCCAGCACGCCGGGGAAGCTCGCACCGAGGCGCCCAGGAGTTCCCGCCCCTGCCTTCCCGGAGTGCGCTCAGTGATTGTAAACGGGACGCGCACACCTGAGCTGCCTGTCCAGACCCTGAGTGCAAGAATGCAGGAGCGCGGGCGGCCGCCCTACGGGCCAGCTGGAGGGCGCGGTCGCAGATCTGAACACTGCGTGGGAATGGTCGTGAGAGCAGAGAAAGGGCTTCTTGATCATCCCTAGACCTGGAGGGGAAGGTTGGAAGGGTGAAACACTTCGGAGCTTGGTGCTGCTGCGACACTTCACTGGGCCACTTGTGGGCGTCAAACTGAACCTCACTCCGGGCTCTCACTCATCTGCTTGCAATAATGTGTGGACTACAGACAGATTTGCTTGTATGCACTCAGAGGAGACTGAGAGGCCAGGTGGACTATGACTCTACATGTCCTAATGTCCTAATCTTTGTGCCCTGTATGTTTGAAAGTCACACAGTAAAAGTAAACAAAATACAAAATATTTATTAGTGTGTAGTTGTGTACAATATAAATTGAAAATCTGTATGTAGAATAAAATATCGAACAAGAAGTAAATTCCAAATCCTTATTAGAGATTAAGAGGCTGGGCCTACCCCTTCAATCTAGTCTTTTTTCACTAGCTTTATCTAGTCAAGCCAAGTCCACAGTCTTAGAGCCTTCAAGTTTATTTCTTGGCCTTCTGGTTTGTCACTTCATTGGAATTACCCCCGATTTCCCCAACCACCTGATCTCTTTCTTTTTCACATTAACCGAAATTTGTAAATCTGAATGCTTAGTTATATGTCTGTGTATTAGTGCTTAATCTATTCTGCCTTTGCATTGTAGTTTTGAAGAGGGCAGGGGTTATATTTGTGACTCATGCACACAGTAAGTGATAAATATCTGTGGAGTTTGGAAGTAGATGAATAAGAGAAATGAACTGGGCCAGTGATATCTTTTAGATGTTGGTTGCCAAGTTGGCTATGTCTTGGTGAAATTCCAGGTATGTACGACCTGAGAAGACATGATTTTGGTTGATGAGATCTGTAGAATTGGTTGTTAGCAAGACACAGGGCAGGCTCCAAGTGTTCAAAGTTCATGTGAGTGCCCACTGTTTAAAGCCATGCTTCTTTCTGCTTTGGGTGGCAAAAGGAAGGGTGGTTCTTTATGTTTTTCTATAATTACCAAAGTGACACAGTGAAGGTCTTTGATCTCAGAAACTTTTTTGAACTCGAACAAATGGAATCAAAATGTATATCGAAATCATTTTTGAGAAGATTTACTAACAATTTCATACGGAAATAAGTGGATTCTATGTTCATCTATGGAGCCTTGCTGTAGGGGATTTTCATATCAATAATATTAGTTTTATATAATAAATTTAACTTCAGAAAGTTGTGGAGATTTATAAGTGGCAGGTTTAACGTGGATCAGAGTGCAGTCTGTGATCAAAGTTTAAAGACTTCGAGAATGGCCTGAGAAGTTAATGTCCCTGTAGGTCACATGGGTTCTTGAGCTGTGGTGACTTGTGATGAAGAAGTCACAGTCTGCTCACCTCCGTCCTGAGCAACAGCCTACTCCCCAAACAGCATCGAAACAACAAACTAAGGAAAATTGGCAAGCACACAGACTGTGTATTTTAGCCTCCATTTAATCTATTATATATTTTCAAATCTAAGGCGTAGTCAGTTGGTTGCTGTGCTGGCTAGTCTTATATCATCTTTAATATACAACCTAGAGTTATCTGAATGGAGAGAACCTTAATTGAGAAAAGGCCTCTGTAAGGTCCAGCAGAAAGGCATTTTCTTCATGATTGATGGGGGAAGGCCCAGCCCATTGTGGGCAATGCCATCCTGGAACTGGTGGTTCTGGGAAGCAGCACCCCTCCGCAGCCTCTGCATCTGCATCAGCTCCTGACTCCAGGACACTGCCCTGTTTGAGTTGTTGTCCTGGCTTCCCTTGGTGATGAACAGTGACATGGAAGTATAAGCCAAATAAACCTTTTCCTCCCCAACTAGCTTTTTTGGCATAGGATTTTGTCACAGTAATAGAAACCGTAACTACAATATATGAATTGCAAAGCTAGTTAATTAAAATATGACACAATGCAGCATCATAAGGAATTCTTTATACTTACTGAAAAGATATTTTTTAGATTAGCTTAGTCAAAATTTTTTCTTTTGTGCACATATACAAAGTGTAAAATATAAGCAGAGTGAATTGGTTGAGGTTTATACTATTGCTTTAGAATACTTTTGTTTTCACACAGCTACTAATATGCATGGTTTTCCCCTAAAAAAGAGCACCAATAGTACAATATTTCTCCTTTTTTTTTTTTTTACATTTTCTAGTTCAGTGGATTTATTTAACACAAATCTAAAATTTTACTATATTTTAGCTATACAGAATAGCCCATTTAATTCTATTTTGTAGAATTTATTTAAGTTATTTATTTCTTTTAATTTTATTTTGTTTATTTTCATTCCAGTCATTGCCACTCCCCCCACCTCTACCCCCACCCTCCCATCCCACCCCGCCTGCCCCAGTCTCTCCTCCTACAATTCCTGATCCCATTCCTCCTCCCCCTTGCCTCCAAGAGGGTGCTCCTCAGCCACCAGGCCTCCTGCTTCCCTGGGGCAAGTCTCTGGAGAATTAAGCATGTTTTCTCCCACAGAGGCCAGACCAGGCAGACCTATGCTGTCTCAATATGTGCCAGGGGCCTAGGACCAGCCCATGCAAGCTCTTGGTTGGTGGCTCAGTCTCCAGGAGCTCCCTGGGATCCTGGTTAGTTGAGACTGAGACTGCTGGTCTTCCTATGGGGTCTCCCTCCCCTTCAGCTTCTCCAATCCTTCCCCTAATTCAACCACAGGAGTCTCCAACTTCAGTCCAATGGTTGGGTATAAGTATCTGTGTCTGTCTCAGCTGCTGGTAGGGTTTCTCAGAGGTCATCCATCCAGTCTCCCATCTGCAAGCATATCAGAGTATCAGTAATAGTGTCAGACCTTGGTGAGTGCCTGGTGTGGGTGTGGTGGCACACACCTTTAATCCCAGCACTGGGAAGGTAGAGGCATGTGGATCTCTGTGAGTTCAAGGTCAGCCTGGAACACAGAGCAAGTTCCAGGACAATCAGGTACACAGAGAAAGAATGTGTGCAAAAAGTGAAACCAAGACAATATTTCTTATGAACATGTTATAGTTCAGTGTCTGGTATTTCCTTTCTAGCCACTAATAGCCATATTGTAATTCTTTAATTCAATATAATTACATGGATCTCTCTCTCTCTCTCTCTCTCTCTCTCTCTCTCTGTGTGTATGTGTGTGTGTGTGTGTGTGTGTGTATTCTCATCACAGTAACTTGGCCAATTACTGCTTTCAAGAAACATTCCAATTTCAGAGAAGTTGAAAAGCAGGACTAAATACTCTTTAAAATTGAAATGAACGGGTACATTGAGCAATGGACTTTGCTGGTATACTCAAAAGCCATATTGAATTAATGGAATAGTCAATGGTATACCACAGGACATATTTCTGCATTTACTTTTAATGTGCTTGGCACAATAATTTAGCTAATATAAAGGGAGTATGTTGATTGGACTTATTACCTTTGCTACTATATCCGTGCACCTTTTATTGGATTTAGATATTCTTTCCACAAATAGTTATTTAATGCAGTTAATAGTGAAGCAATGGGCCAGGCCTACTTGAAGACTATAGCTTGTCTCAAGTACCTAAAACATTAAAATGAGCACAGAAGACACTCAAATTGAGAGATCTGAGAAGCTCCTTGGTCTATAGAGACATCGGTTAAGAGGACATAACAAGGCCAAATTATTTCAAGGTAGAAAAGAATTAATGGCCTCTAAAAGAGATGTTCCAGTGTGGATACACTGTGGGACAAGGACTAGACTACCTACATTTCTTAAGTGCCAACTATATTAATCTACTGAACAGATATGGTAGATGAATTCTGTTTTCAGCTTCAAAGATGTATAGGGCAGCCAAGTGTGGCTGCTTCACAGAGACGGAAAGGGAAGATTTGGGCATGTTTCCCAGGGAAGACAAAGGAGCATACTCTCCCTCTTTGCTCCTTTACTGAAGAGCCTGAGGATGCCCTCTAGATAGCTGCAGCACACACCTACAGAATTGCAGAAGCAGCCACGTGAGAGTCTGCCAGTCTGTCCTAGTGGACAATACCATACACAGGCGCTGTGGATTAAGGAGTGAGCTAAGTGTGTGTTGGGGCTTGGAGGGATAGACTAAAGTCTCAGTGCCATTCACAATCCTAGTGTTAACAATTCCAGTTTAAGAATTTAGAGATTCTTGTTGGAAGTTGACTGTCAGTAGAAAGTGGCTATCATCTCTGCAGCCATCTCGGGCTATTTACTTACAGGTGTTACTTTTCCACCCTGATGAGAGACTTGATGTTTTTGCAAGAAGGCCACCACAGCTGAACACTCTGATAACATCTTGGTTTTTCTTCTACACATTCTGGACCTCCAGCTGCACTACCCGTCGTGTGCATATATACCCATAGTTGCCTTCTAATAAACGAGACTTGAGACTCCAAACTTAAGATTTGAGACTCCAAACTTAAGACTTGATCCTTGATCCTTGACAGCCTGTGTTGTCTCCATTTTTAGAGTCTCTTGCCCCTCAGTCCCCACTCTCTCTCTTGCAGACTCCGTTGACTGACCTGCAGACCAAGTCAGATTCTAGTCCTTTTGAGGTGGACCATCTCTGAAACGCTGAGCATAGCAGTAAGACATGCATATCTTGGGCATTTTGTAATGCGTGTTGAGTTCTAGGCACGCCTGAAGATATACAAGATCCCTCTGACGTCCTCCCTCTGTGCACAAGTAAACATTTGTTTGCCCAGTATATAAAATCCTATGTTCCTTGGGTTTTCTGTCTACTCACTGTCAAGGGCTTCTTGCAGTTTGGATACTGACAGTCTCAAGGAAAAGGCAGGCTTGCCCTTCTGATTTCCAATTCTCTGACTAGGACTTTTCTGATACAAATAAAAATCAGACATGATATCTGGTTAGTAACAATATCAATTTAGGTTTACCAAGATAAAGATCCCACAGTTACAATTGGTAGGGAGGCTCTACAGCATGGCCTATCAGGAAAAGGAACGTGCAAAACCGTTTTCCAATGGACCAGCAGTATAGTGGTTTCAGTGCATGTGGGGAGAAGACCACGCCTTTGGCCCTCTTTCTTTCCTTTCTGCCCAGTGACATGGACTCGGCCAAGGACAACTTGATTGTTCAGAGGTGCTTAGGGTTCAGTTATGATCCTTGGGGAAGTAATAGAAACCTCTGTATTCTCTTTCTCATTTCCCCCTCCCACCCCCTTTCCCCCAGAAGATGCTGTAGACATGAGTTCAGTGGGATGGTCCCTTCCTACTCTTGACTCCATGGGTCTGATTTAGTCAATGTGGTAAGACAACTGCCTGACTCCAGGGACACAACCAAACTAGAAAGAGCAGCATGGTTGAGGAGGAGGCTGTGTGAAACTTGGACAAGAAGGGGAGCTCTTCCTGCCTTCTTCAGTATTGTGAAAGAATTAGTGCTAGAAGGCAAGGACCAGGCCTAGGTCATCACTCATCCAACTTTATGCAGAATCCTTTAGCTGAGTAGTCAGAACTCAGCTGTTGTGAATAGTCTCATCACACCCTGGCTAAGGGACAAAAATTTACATGTAGGCCTCTTTAGACCTTTTTTTTTTTTTTTTTTTTTTAACAACAAGAACTTCCCCAGTTGTTGGATAAAATCTGCCCACAGAAAGTATAGGGAATGAGAAGTAACAGCCACATATAACTTCTGCCTCTGGTTTACTCCCTGAGTAAGGGTTTATGAAGGGAAGGAGGGTAGAGTTGCCATGGTTAGCAAACTGGTGGTACTGTTTTGTTTAAAATGCTTTTCTTACCTCTTTCTGTGCCCCAGGAAAGGGTAGCCCCATCTATCTCCCTCTTCCTTATATTTGGATTGGAATGGGAAAATAACTGTCTTTGTACTGATAAGGCAGTATCATGCCTAAGCATTGTTCCTTCTTTGACCAGATTGCTAATAGATGTCCCTGCTTTGCCTGCATCGGTTACAAGTTCCTGCCCTCATCCGAGGTCCTGAGCAGAATCACAAAGACTGAAGCAGGGATGGGCTTGGCCCTGATTTATTTTCTGCATGCCTTTCTGTATGTATCTTTCTTGTTCTATGAAGAATTATTTGGATTGTGTGAACTGATTCAGGATACATAACCCAGAGAGCTAAGGAAACCATAGAGCTTTGGCCTTAATAGTATTGCCGCCTTTTCAGAATTTTTCTCCTCAGACTTATGTTTACAGATTGCTTTTCAATCTAAGAATTATGAAAACTTTTTTCTTAAAAAGTAAAGTTCAGTGGAAACTAAAGCAATTTAGGGTTATCTTTCTTTGCCCTGGATTTTTAGGTAAACATATTCTTCTAAGAGACTGTGTGGAAGGGGGGCTTTCATTTGGAATCTGGTCTATTTCCTAACACTATGTTAGAAATGGAATGAGAGTGAGGAAGAAATGCCATGATCCGTGGTTCATTCAATCTTCCTTCAAAGAGGGAACTGAGACATGACTTCTGTTTTGGGGTGGTTATTTTGTTTGTTTTGTGTTGGTGTGTTTTTGTTTTTGTTGTCTTCTCCTTCACAAGGAGGAGAAGGTAGGAAGGACTTTTGGGTAATAGTTCCTGTTATTTCCCTCTTTGGTCTATTTTGGTTTAGGATTTGGTTCTGGTTTTTGTCCTACCAGCACCAATAAGGCACTAGACTCTAATCTGTATAGATATAAGGTGGGCTCAGTCTAGCAGGTACCAGAAGGGCAAACTAATTTTAAGGAGATAATGGCCCCTACTACAGTTGACAATGGTTAGACACTCTCCCTTTCTCTAGTATCTTACTTAGTATTAGTTACTTACACAGTTTAGCATCACCTCGGGTATAATAAATAAATAAAAGGAATCTCAATTGAATGATTGCTTTTATTGGGTTGGTGTGTGGACATATCTGTGGGAGATTGTCTTGATTGCTAATTGATATAAGAAGGCCTAGTCCATTGTGACCAGTACTATTCCCTGGGGTATGATCTTCAGTCATATTGAGGAAACTAGATAAAAATAAAATGGAGGGAGCCAGCAAACAACATTCCTTCATGGTTTATGCTTCAAGCTCTGGCCCTGATTTTCCCAAGTGATGGGGCTGTGACCTGGAAGTGTAATCAGAACCAACTTTCTTCTCCTAAGCTGCTTTTTGTGGTGATGTTTTGATCAGAAACAGAAAGGATCCAGGTGGTGGTGGCACAGGCCTTTAATCTCAGCACTTGGGAAGGCAGAGGCAGGCAGATCAAGTCCAGCCTGGTCTACAGAGTGAGATCCAGAACAGGCAGGGCTACACACAGGGAAAATGTGTGGAAAAACAAACAAGCAAAAACAGAACAACAAACAAAAGAGGAGGAGGAGAAGGAGGAGGACACAGAAATGAGCTGGACCACTTACCTTCCATCCCTTAGCAACAGAATCCCTATCCTCTCCTTTTAAATTTGCTGCACCAATCACCCTGTAATCCTATTAACTGCTGAGTGAGGGTATGAAGAAAGGATTCTCTCACCTTCCTCTGGTTTGAGGACTTTTTTTTCTCCATGCATTTCTACCATTCCCTGGCCAGAAGTTACCTCTAAGCATCATTGCATGCTGGTATCCTTGAGGAATAGGTCAGGGTTAGTATGAAAGTCACCACTGTTTTTAGGTTGGAAGGTTTTCTTTCTTTCTTTCTTTCTTTCTTTCTTTCTTTCTTTCTTTCTTTCTTTTTATCATTATTGTCATCATCTTTATCATTATTGACATAAACAATCCATCCTACATATAAACCCTTGGGGGTCCCTTTGTCCTCAAGGCAACCCATAAAAATAAACTGTATCTCTCCATCTTTAAATAGAAATAACTTTCTCCTGTGTTTTGAACAGCAAATCATGGTAATAAAATCTGTTATTTCTAAATACAAGAAACGGGGAAGAGTTAGGTCAGAAATAGAAAAGGCTAGAATTCATGGAAGTAGTCTCAGAGGATTCTTTTTCTTTTTTTCTTTCCTTTTTGTAATTCATTTATTTATATCCCAAATACAGCCCACCTCCTGGTACCCCTGTCACAAAGTCCCTTACCCCTCCCATCTTCATCAAGTCTCTAGGCATCATCTCCCACTAAGGCTAGATAAGGCAGCCCTATTGGAATTCACAGACAGGCGCCAACTTTAGGGACAGCCCCCCCAACTCCAGTCATTGGGATACCCACATGGAGATTGAGCTGCAGGGTCTTCAATGGCCACATCTAGGAAAATTTGCAGGCAGATTTGATCAGCAGGGCTGGGTTCCTTTGTTCCCAGTGTCCAAAAGTTGCAGCATCCGTTTGGATGGTCCACAACCGTCATAAAGATGATTGACATTTGACACTAAAGATCTCCAGTGCCTTTCTGTTTTGAGGAGATGTTAACTTATTCAGAGAGAGTAAGAGCTCAGAGAACCCTCTAAGTTTATGTGACTAGCAGCCCCAGTCAGGTTTGTGTGTTGTTCTTGAATTTCAAGGATGAGATAAGCATTTTAAAGCCTTCTCTCTTCACTGGGTTCCAGTCTGAGCACACAAGATGGAAGAACAGGCTCTTCATCTCTTTTAATAATTACTTGCCTGGGGTCTTGTTTTATTTACTTAAACACTTTATCAGTAGATATTAACTATACTTAATGGGTATGATTATGGAATCTTCATACACACAAACATAATGTATTTTAATCTTATCAAGTCCTTTTTACTCTCTTGTCTGCCTCCCACTTCCACTGGTACCCTACCTCTTCCCATCCATTCCCCCTCTACTGTCACGTCTTCTTTAGAGGTGACCCAAAATGAGTTTAAGTAAGGTTGCTTCCTGGAACCTGGGTAAAGGGTTATTTACAGACATATGGACCAGTGGTTCTACCATGGGAGAAAATGTCTCTCCTTCCCCAGACACGGTTAATTGTATATAAATCCTTACAGAGTGGCTCAGATTTATGAACTTCTCTATCCTTCATGAAAGAATGCTGAAAATCCCAGTCCCTGCCGGTCTTGTGAAGGTAACTCTAGCTGTTTTGAAGCCATGGCCAAAATATGTGGTGAACAAAATGGTTAACAATGCTTCACACACTTCCTCCAGCTCATGTGTTCTTTCTACCCCTTCTTCTGCCTTGTTCCCTGAGCATCACAGGGTGTGAAGTAAATGTTCTAGTTAGGGCTCAGTTTTCTTCAATCACTTATTTTCATTATTTGGACCAGTTATGTGTCTTTAAGGCAACTGACAAAAAGGAAAAAGAAAACTTCACTCCAGCCAAAGTTGACAGTGTGTTTAATCTATAGTAAGACACCTATGTAGTAAAAATTGGTATTATACAAAAGTAAAAGCAAAACAAAACAACAACAAAACCAAAACCAAAACCTTCCTTAGTAGTTTCTTGCATGGCCCTAGAGGGGCATCTACTCTCAGCAATATTCTCTAGTTTACGGATGCAATAAACATATTATGGTAGATGCAACAAGCACATAGATCCCACATATTTGAAGCACAAACCATGACCCACTGTATTAGTCAGAGTTTTCTAAAGGAACAGAACTAATAGAATAATACATATACACACATATACATACATATACTTACACATATACCTATAAATATGCATACATACACATAATTCAATTCCATATATATAATTTATTAGACTGGCTTGTAGGATGTGGTCCAGGTAGCTCAGCAATGGCTGTCTCATGACAGGAAGGCTGAAAATCCACTAGTTCTTCAGCCATGAGGCTGGATATCTCAGCAGTCCCAATAATATGCTACATAAAGGAAAAATGTGAAATTTCTTGAGGTTTCATCTTTTCTATAATTCATTGTTGTATTCCTTCTATGCCCAGGGTATCGGGGTAGGTAAAGTCGTAGAATAAGTAAATTAATAATCATAAATAAAATGACAAAACCTGAACATCTTTTTGAACACAACTTGGGTTTGGTGTAATGTTGATATACTTAACATAGAGTCATAACAATGAAATTACACACAAATATCCTCTGGGCAGGCCTGGTCCTTTCTGTGGATATTTTCTAATGGATGCTAGCATCAATGTCATTTTTCTTTTGGTGATGATTTACCAGTGGCTTTTCACTTCATTCTCTGAGCTTTGTTGTATTCTAAATTTTCTCTGGATTAATGAAACAGTGTGTAGAGTCACAACTCTTGTTTCATGAACTTTGATAAGTAATTTGAACAAAAGTGCATCTGAATAAGCCACACTGTTCCTTTGTGTGAAGAGTTCTGTTTGCAAAAGAACTCAAGATAAGCCAAATTCTGTTCGAACATTCCATTTTCCAAGTAAAATTATATCAAGAATCAGGTGGGGATACTTAAGACTGGTCGGTATTTTCAAGTTTTCTCCTGCCCAGAACTGTTTGGAAGAAATCCAGTCTTACCTATCTTAAAAATCCAGTAGGGGAAAAAAAAATAGCTGAAATAAACTGAACCCCATGATTATTTAGCTCTGTGTTCACCAAGGTGTTTGGGTATTTGATACAAAACAAAAGCTTTTTTAGGCATACTTTTCAAACTCTGTTTTGCCACTGACTTTTTACTGTACGAAAAGAGTAGTTAGTACCAGAGTAAAACCTTCTGTGTTATACACATCCAGGCTTGCTACTAAGCTACTCTCGCCCAGCAGTGGCAATCAAGTTTGAAAAATGCTTTCCCAATGGAGACCTGCCACCTAGCAACCACTTTGAAATGCTCAAGACAACTCAAAATGCCCAGTTTTGAAACTGATGGGCTGTTGTAGGGACCAAAGCCATTAAAGAAAAGGCACTTTGTTTTTAGGGGCAAAGAAATGCAGATTAGGGGGATTGTTTAATTGCTCAACTGATTTTGTAGTAATGTTGGCAGATAAAATACAGATGAAAAGTTACATCAGATGAAATACATTAAAAAGTACTCTCACTGTTAACATGAAATTCAAATTTAACTGGGAATACCATATTCCCATTCATTAAACCTGGCAATCCTATTTCAGAGAGACTTTTGTAGTCAGGTGTATAGGGATGTTTGTAAAAACCTGTATTACATATATTGATTCAATTCTTCTAGGGCCACTGGGCTCAGGACACCTGTCTTGGAACACGGTCACTGGGCCTTTGAAGGAACCTGAAGCATGAGTATGGATACAACAGAAGCTTGCAGATGAGCATAAGAAATCACTCCAGGGTTGGTACTCAGGAAAGCCAAACTGGGTAGAGGACAGGAAAAGAGAAGTGTTGGGCCCACAAGGTCTGTGGTACCCTTCAAGGTGAAATGGTTTGTAATAAGGCAAGAGATATTTGCTCAGAAATATGGGAGGGGGTGGAAGTCACAGGAAATCAGTAGTTACTTTCTTTTGAAGAGGGAGGAGAAGGTTGAGAAGTTGAGATCTTTGCAAATATGTTCCCTCTGAAACTTTGGCTGAGGTGGGAGAGGTGACTCCTGTGATCAGCTGGAGGGCATTACATTGCCACCTAAGGCACCTCACCAATCCTCAGCCTGCTTGCATGGGTATGTGGTGTCCTCTTTGGATCAGACAGGCTTAGTCAAGTCTTTCTCTCCCAGCTGCTCCTGCTCCAGTTCTGAACTGGAGAAAGTCTATCATTTTATTCTCAGTTTGGCATTTTCCTCATGGTCGGCAGCCATGCTTGGCTAACTGAATCCTGCAGTGCAAAATACTTAAAGCACTGAATATACATAGAATCTCTGAAGGATGTAGCTAGCTGGGAAGGGTTGATTAAAGGGATAAGTTGGAGAAAAGTGAGATATATTTATGGCACAATATTCTGTGTAATTGTCCTTATTTATTTTACTATGTGTGCATGTCAGTGGCATACTATATTTAATAAGAATTTAAGTTTAATCACTATGCATAGACAAATTCAGCCCAGAAATCTGACTCAAATTTAATCTATGTATATCTTTGTTTTAAAACAACTAATTATGATAATAAATTTTATAGTAGGC
Source organism: Mus musculus (assembly GCF_000001635.26). Lineage (NCBI taxonomy): Eukaryota > Metazoa > Chordata > Mammalia > Rodentia > Muridae > Mus > Mus musculus. Next base: position 62,326,837 of record NC_000069.6, on the reverse strand, counting down.
CTAGATCTGACATTTAAAAAGCTTTCTGGAAAATGTGTTGCTTTAATCAGTGACAAATCAAGAACATTCACAAAATCTTTCTGTGCATCTTCTGGGTGTTTCCTCTGATTTTTGTGCCAGGTTGTGGTTGTTTTATTTATCCAGATATTTAAAATTTAAAGTAAGAGTCACAGATGTATGTAATTTAAAAATATGTGTGAAATAAAAGGCCTTATTAAGCATTCCCTTGGAACTAGCAGTAGAAACATCATTGTCTCTTTATTAATTGGGCATCTCTAGGCATTAGAGTAAGTCTAAGCTCATATCATCATTATAAAATGACTTCAAGCATTATGTATATTTATACTATAGAATAATGCATAATAGTGCATTCCTCTCACTGAAATAACCAATTTCTCTGCCTATTAACATAAGAGTCATGCGTTAACTGTGGAATAAAATTTTCATTATGGATATACTTTCTAAAATACTAACACCAAAAAGAATCAGCAAGCATGCAACAGAATGGGAGAATGTTTTATATAAATATAAATGGCAAAGGTCTAGGATCTAGACATATAAAGAACACAGTCCAATCCTTGAGGAGCGCTTGGGAAGACAATGGAACGCACGCATATAGAAGTAAATTCTGATGGTTCTAAAGCATTCACATAGTGTTTAATATCATTAGCCATCAGAGGAACAAAAATTAAAACCACATGTGCCAATAGCTGCCAAAGATATTGTTATAGTCACACAATGTTAAATATTACTCATTTCCCTGAATACGGGGTCTTGTTCTTTAAAATAGATCTGATGTCCAGATTGGATGAGAGCAAAGAATTGGAGAATATTTGCGAAGATACCTTACAGGGGCTACAGAACAAAGCAAATGTTCCTTGGTTCACAAGGGCAGAGATCTCAAAGTCAAGTGAACATACAGATGGGTGCAAAGCATTTCAAGGCACTCATACCTGTTTCCTATACCTGGGATGTCTTAGTCCTTTACAAGTTCAAGGCCAGGACCCATAAAGATGCAGGTAAGTGCATCCAGGTGTCTTTGGGGCACTTGTCCTTAGCCCTGATCTTGAGGAAATGATAATGTGAACCATTTCATAGGCACATGGTGTTCCATCAAAGAAGCCTTTCAAGTGAGTAAAGATATTGATACTACCTAGTTAGGGATGTTAAAGGAGTTGTAGAAGAAAGACTGGAAAGCCTCACTTTCTTAGGATAAATAGAATTAAAATAAGTTTCTGTCCAAAGCTCTGGTATGTGTTTGGGGTATATTTTTTCACATATATTTCATGCATTGTTTTATCCTGTGTGTGTGTGTGTGTGTGTGTGTGTGTTTAAACTCGATATTTACTTGAGGTGTTTAGGAAAGTAATCTTTGCTCACCATATAGTTTGAAGATATTTCCAGTTATTCTGACTATATTTGTGTATTCAGTGTTACACCACACATACATTGAAGTTGGTATTTTTAATGTCATATTTTGAAAGGCTTATTATATTCTAATTATGGGGGGAGAACTACCCAGAGTATTTTCTTGGTTATGAATAGTTAGAGGAAATATTTTACCATTCGTACTATAGCTGTTATAGGAAGGACCTTTTGTCAATTATTTTCCTGCTGCTATGATAAAATACTCTGACAAAAGCAGCTTGGGGAAGGAAGGGTCTATCTTGGCTCAGAGTTAATGGATGAATTCATGGCATCCTGAGCTTGAGGGACTGATTATATTGCATCCACAGTGAGACAAACAGAGGCTTGTACTTAGCTGGCATCCTCCTCTTTTATTCCAGACAGTATCCAGAACCATAGAACGAGGCCATCTATTTTAGAGTATGTCTTCCTACCCCAATGAGCCTAATAAGATAGTAATGCCTCCTAGGTATGTCCAGAGACTAGCCTGATATAGATAATCATCACAATGCCTGTGGCTTGTTTCCTAGGTAACTCCTGTCACTATTAATCATAAAAACCCTCAAGAGCTGTTCTTTCCCATCCTTTCTTTTCACAGTCAGTGCACAAATCACTGCCACTGTTGCCACCTCCTTGGGCATTGCTGACTGATCTGTACCAGGAGACTAGGAAAGCCTTGACATATCCCTTATACTCTGAGATTGTTTCAGTAACTTAATATTCTGCGTTTTTTAAACTGGAAAACTTCACAGTAAAAATGTAGTGACCAAGGATTACTGGAGAACACTGCTTGAATTTGCTTTCTTGCTTGAGAATTTCATATTAGGGCTTCAGTATTTAGATCAAATGTATACAGATGTGTCTGAAAGGTTACATTTCCATGTATGTACATGTGAAAATCTTAGGGTGATTTCTTCAATTATTCTCCACCTTTGTTTTGGAACAAGGTCTCTAACTGAACTTGGAGCTTGATCATTTGTGTAGACTGTCTGGGCAGCAAGACCCACAGACCTGCCTGTCACCATCCCTCCAGTGCTGAGGTTATAGGCAAGTGTTGCCAACCAGCTTTTTATATGGATGCAGGAGATTTGACCTCAGGTCTTTGTGTTTGAGTCACAAGCTCCTTATCCACTGAGAATCCCTCCAGGTCCCAAATATTTATTATCTTATTATTTAAGGATTGTGCACTTACATATTTACCTCAGATATACATCTATATTGTTATTTATTTTGTTCCTCTATGATTGCAATGGTTTTTCTAAGTTTATTTCATGATTCAACAACTGACCAACATTTGAGAAAGATATTTCTCTTTTGTTTTAATTGTGGAAGATGTATAGGACCAAGACGTTTTCTTTCTCTTTAGTGAATTAACAAGCCCTTTTCAAATGCCTTTTAATTGTTTTAAAAAATTAATTTAATTCACCACTCTGTGTATCTTTCTGTTTGAATAATGGCATGTTTTCTGGGTTCAGGGATATTCAATTATAAATATAAGTTTCTTATCTTCTGTTCCTAGTTTCAAAGTTTTACGCTCCTCTAAGATCTAGAGGCCTCTTGAACAACCTTCTGAGTCACCAACTTTATTGTCTATTACATGACAATGGGGCTTTACTTATTTCTACCTTGTTTTGATATTTGTTATTTTCTTTTAAATATATATAAAACTGCTTCTACCATCTGACGTTTTCAAACATTTTTACAAAGCTCACACCTCCTAAAGAGGCTGTATTTAGAATATACAAATGATATAAAATGTAAAGAAATTTTTGAATGGATATATAATTTGAACATTTTTATCAGAAAACGATATAGGAGTGGAAAATTAGCACAGACAAATTAATACACACCACTATTTTATACAAAAATATTATTAAAACTGTCAAAATAAATAAAATAAATAAAACTTATAAATAAAATCTAATGAAAATGAATACATATCAACTGCCAATTAAAAATTTTTAGAACCTGACAATATCAAGTGTTATGACAAGGTTATAAGTGACTGAAACTATAGTAACCTTTTGATGGTGTTTGGCAATCAAAACAAATCCTATGTCCCAAGGACACTTGAGAATTTAATCAAAAGTAACAAAAAATACAAAAAATACTAAAAAGATCTATGAGTGAAAGTTCACAAAAGCTTTATTTATAGAAGCTCTGGGCAAGAGAAAGAGAGACTGACTCAAAAACCTCAAAAATACCATCTAGTTTAGTAGGTGGGTAGATAAACAAGTTACAGTGCATTCATACCATGAAACCGAACAAGTTATTTAATGATATAAAATATGGGGAACAAAATCTCAAGCCATTATATTAAAACAACAACAACAACAACAACAATGTAATCCATAAGGATTTATCGATGATAAAGGTAAATCTATGAGATGGCAGGACAGTGTGGGCTGGTGGAGATGTCCTTGTTCACTATGGTGCTTACACAGCTGCATATACTTCTCCAAAATTCATGGAGAACATGATTTATACTCTGCGACTTAAAACTCAAACTTACTTAAATTGAAGATAAAAATAATTTGATAGTTACTATTTCAGGTGTTCAATTTTTTTTTGTCTAACTCAGGAATATATATTTCTTTTATTAAAACAATTCCCCTTTCACTCTCACTGAGACCATGAACAAGAGTTGCTTGGAGTACATTTTCTTCCTGGAAAATTAGTTGTGATTCTTCAGAATAATCTTTTTCTTTTAGACTTTTCTTCTTCTTGTTTGACTATTGAAGTTTTATTCTAGTTTTGTGAATTCAAGATTGGAGTTTGCCATTTAAAAATTGCATTAAACTATTTAATAAAAGGGAAAATGAGTTTTCCATTTTCTGCTTTATGAGGAAATTCAGCTGGCAGTGCAGATAAGTCTGGGAGGCTGACTTTGGATATGCTTATGTCCTACTCGGAATTCACAACTTGTTGCCTTGTGTAGTGGCGGGCCACTCTCCCAAAGTTCAGTTGTTGCCACATTGAGAGTGTGATGAGCCCAGTGGACAGGCAGATGCAAAACCAGGACATTGTCTAGGATAATGGTGCATACTCATGAGTACATTGGGGCAGAAGGTAGCTGGACTATGCAAACTGCTTCAGTTAGTCTGCAGAAGCTTGGGAAATGCAACAGATGGCTTTTAGCTTGTTTATTACTACTGTGGAGAAATGTGTGCTTAACATTATCCGAGGGAGATTCTGGCTTTAAGAGAATCTGGAAACCTGAATTTTAATGGAAAAAAAAAACCTCACAATTTACAAACTTGTGTGCATAATTCAAAAATTTTAAATATTTTATGGGTCAACAGTATGCGGTTCTAACAAAATCATCTGTGTCCTTCCTGCCAGGCTCATCTTTCCCCTGAGAACTGGTCCAGAGTGGTCTAGATATTCAGATGGGATGCTGGGAGGCTAAAGTGTACTTATGTATTACTAGGATTGATGTTATGAAGTACTCAGCAGCTTCCTCGACAAAGTGGCAATTTTTGAGGCTATCAGAGATATTTTCTAAATTCATGTTGTAGTTCTACCCTTTATATCTTCTCTTCTCCTTCCCAGATGTGTATTAGCCATGTAACTTGTGTGTGGGGGAGACATTTCCCACTCCCACTTCCAGTGTCTCTCCCTCATTCATTTTAACACACATTAACTCTAGTATAGCACACTCATCAACAGTGTAGAACACACAATTTACATGACTTTACAGGGCTGGCTTTCCAGATTATAAGAGAGAATATAATTAACCCACCTGTCATACTAATTTTCAAATAAGAAAATTAAATTTAAATAGCGCTTTCCTGTGGCCCGATGTATAGCACCATCCATATTAGAAGCAGATCTGTTATTCTGTACCTTCTATTTTAGCCCAGTAATATTCTAGCTACTTCTCTACTGCTATGACAAAACATTGTGACCAAGCAATTTAAGGAAACAAAGTGTTTATTTCAGTGTACCAGCTATTGTCTATTATTGAGGGAATTCAGGGTAGAAACTCTTCCTGACGCCTTTGGATTGCTGCCTTTGAGTGTAGAACATTTAGATTCTTCTCCAGCACCATGTCTGCCTGCCTACCACAGTGCTTCCCACAATGGTGACAACTGACTAACTTCTGAACTGTAAGCCAGCCCCAATTAAATGTTTTTCTTTATAAGAGTTGTCATGGTCATGGTGTCTCATCTCAGTAATAGAAACCCAAATAAGGCAGAAGTTGCTACCAGGAACTAGGGTATTGCTGTGACATGTCTGACCATGTTTTTATTTGGAGGCATGTAGACTTTGGGACTTTGAGTTAGAAAAGCAGCTGAATGCTTTAAGTAGAATTTAATGGACCATAATAGTAGGAACGTGGAAGACAGTGATGCTGAGCGTGGTTTGAACTGTGGGGGCCTGGCTCTAGAAATTTCAGAGGAGAATATTAATGTGTGAATGTGTGGAGACTGTTCTTGAGATATTTTGTTGAAGAATGTAGCTGCTTTCTACCCCTCTCCCAAAGTATGCCTGAGGCTAAATTGGGGAATAGATTAGCTTTGGCAGAGGAAATTTCCATATAGCCTAGTCTTGACTGTGTTACTTGGTCATTAGTGCTCACTCTGATGCAGATCAGTAATGAAAAGGAGCAAACTGGGCAAGGAAAAAGTAGAAAATGTACAATTTGTGGAGAAAAAAAGCACCAGGAAGTGGAATGGAGCTAATTCTGTGTTCAAGAAGATAAACATATTAGAGAAAAGCCTGAGGTTAAATGAAATAAAGGGAGTAGTGTCCTTATGGCAAGATTCCACCCTGCTAAAGTTGCAGCTTGTGAGAAGGAATTAAAAAAAAGCTTCAGGCTGAGTGTAATGTATCATGTCTTTAATCCCAGAACTCAGGAGACAGAGGCAGGTGGGTCTCTTGAGTTTGCAGCCTGGTCTACAGAGCAAATTGCAGGACAGTCAAGCTGAGGAAATGAAGGAAACCACTGAAAACAGAGATGATGAAGATGTAATTGAATGATTGGGGCCCTGTTCTAACCCCATCAAGCAGCAGAACTTGGCAGATTCAGCTACATGGTTCTGGCTTTAGAGTCAAGGATAGAAGAAAGGGGTTATAGGATCTCTCTCTGTGACTAAGGGAAGCTGCTGAGGCTAGCTAAGCATGTGTCAGTCAGGGGTGTCCCTGCATGAATGCCTAGAGAGGCCATTGCATGAAGTTGTAGAGGTGAAACTTGGATTGCCTTGGAGACCCCAAAATGTTGGAGAGGCCAGAGCTATGGGATAGCTGCCAAGAAAGGCTGCTCGTGGAGATGATTGCTCTTTGCTGATTTCCTCACAAACTCATGCTAGCTTTCTTACACTTACCAGAACCTGTCCAAGGAACAGTGTTACCCGTAGTCGATTGTGTCCCACTGTGTCAGCTAACAATCAATATTAGACATGCCCACAAAGCCAAATTGATCTGGGCAATATCTCAATTACAGGTGGCTTATAATGTTCTGTAATCCTGGTTCAAGTGATGCAATGCCCTTTTCTGACTTCCATGGGCATTGCCTGTATGTGGTACACAGACACACATGCAGGAAAAACACCAACTTAGATAACATAAAAATAAATAAATCTAAACACAAAGCAAAACAAAGCAACCCATGGACTCACATTGTATTCATTTAAGATCCAATGGCTCCTGCCAAGGGGTCAAGTTTCTATGATGGTCAAGAGTCCTCAGGACCAGAGGAGTGGAAAATAAGTGGATCATCTGAGGAAATAAAGATACTGCTACCAGTCAGAATAAAAAGGGTTAGAGGGTTAGGAGGTGCCTATTCAGAGCCACATGAAGGATCTGTGCACATAGATAGCAGGTCCTATGGAGCCATTTACTCCCAGTTGAACAGTTATTGGCAATTGATAGCTGCTGGGGAAGAGTCACTTTTTATTGGGGTTGTGGCCAGTGATACATTGCCATTTACCAGTATATAGACCCACAACCATCGCCACTAATAGGACTCAGGGGTTATTAAAGAAAGAAGATGATGACATGAAATTGGATGGAGATGTATTGGAGGGTGGTCTGAGGAAAATTGGAGGGAGGAATAAAGGACAGAGCCATTCAAAACATGTTGTACATACCTATGATATTCTTAAAGAATAAATAAAACATTCATATGTAAAGTGGGTAGTCATACATACTAAAATTTAGACACAAATAATGCATGAAATTTTGAATGACAATAAAATAAAAACTCCTATAACCTATACTCTATGTATTAAGAGAAGTCTAATCAGGAATACTTTTGAGCTACAAGGAAGAAAAAGAGGTAGGCTTAAGGTAGATAGTAGGATTTCCAGACAGATCCATAACCACACAGACATATACACATATAGACTGCTAGAAAGTGCCTTGCACAGACAGAAGATGCTATAGCCAGAATTTCCACACAGCTCTGTCTTCGTCAAAGCACATATTCATAATCTTTTCCAGAAAGGTCCTCATTATGTTTTGGCTTCTGGATTGAAAAATACTTAAAAATGAGAATGATGCGTCCTTTGTCTCCTATAACTAAATTACATCACAATTGTAGAGTCTTTCAATACTGCATGCTTATTCGTCAATATTGTATACAATCATGAGCTTTGTAACAATGCTTTGGTCAGCAATGGACTGACTGGGTTTATAAAATGCTGACTACACCATTTAGCCTGGACTGGCATTGCAATGCACTATAGGTCTGTGTAAGTGTACTGTGTAGGTATCCTCATAACGGTGAATCATGTAACATTTTCTTAACTTGTCCTTTTTTTAAAATATTACATGCCTAAACTTATAGTACTAATGGTTACATTTGGAAGGCTATATGTATTTCTAATTATTTACATCTGTATATTTATGTCACTGGTAGACAACTGTATATAGTCTGTAGTATCTATAGTACTAATGTTACTATCCACATCAGACAATAAATCCGTGTAAACAATTCCTGAATGATCCATCTCTGACTCGTGGTTTACAGAGCACCTGATATGGAGCCTCCATGATGCGATTCTCTAAGAAAATATTTTCAACCACATTTTCATATATACCAATGATACAAGTATCCATTATCACAGAAAACTTACTGTATGTTCTCCCAGAAAATATAATCCTTACATTCTCTCTAAGTGGTCTACAAGTTTACATGTATGTACAATGAATGCCAGAGCACCAAACAGTACTTGCTAACCTTGTGATGCATGCCATCTGAACTTATAAAGATGTCACAGCTAACACTAGGCTGAACTCATTTTAACATGTGGAGTGACAATCAGTCAAAATTTTCTTTTTTAAAGAATACACTTGCTTTGAATGTTTCATATATGCACACAATGTGTTTCAATCCTACCCATCTAACACTACTCCTTCCACCTCCCATTCATTTCCCCATCCCCTTTCCAAATGTTATGTCCTCTTCTTGTTATTAATAACCCCCTGAGTTCAATCAGTGCTGCCCATATGCACATAGGTACAGGACCATCCACTGGAGCATACATAGCCCACCAGTGGTCATGTCTATAAGGGAAAGTGAGTCAGCCTTTTAATGCCATTGTGAAAATTCATAATATAGGTTACTGAACACATAATTTTTGTTGTTAATTATATGGTCTTTCATTAGTAATATTTCTCACAGGTTTTTCTTTTTAGCTTGATTGAAAAACTTTAAAAATTATTATTTACTCATTTATTTATTTTGTGTGCATGTGTATGCCTGTGCCCATTTGCTTGTGCTACAGCACACATGTGGAAGTCAAAGGAAAACTTGAGGGAGCTGGTTTTCTTCTTCATTGGAATCTGGACATTCTTACACGCGTTCGTGACCGGCCAGGAAAGACGCAACAAACCGGAATCTTCTGCGGCAAAGCTTTATTGCTTACATCTTCAGGAGCCAGAGAGCAAGAGAGAGAATGGTGAAACCCCGTCCCTTTTAAGGAGAATTATCTTCCGCCTAGGACGTGTCACTCTCTGATTGGCTGCAGCCCATCGGCCGAGTTGTCTTCACGGGGAAGGCAGAGCACATGGGGTGGAGAACTACCCTTGGCACATGCGCAGATTATTTGTTTACCACTTAGAACACAGGATGTCAGCGCCATCTTGCAACGGTGAATGTGAGGGCGGCTCCCTACAGGACATGAAACAATGCCCTAATCTACTGATGGATTTTTCCCCCACTGACAAATTACCTGAATCAAGGATACAGGACAGGGCATTTTACCTTTTCAAAAATCAATGCATTTATCTGTGTGCTTCAAAAGTAAAATGAAGGTATAAATTCCTTTTAGACATAAAATTGGATAAACATGTTGCGGATAGCCCTGGAGCTAATTATATTTGATGTTAATTCCGTTCTCCTGTGAGTGGCTGCGAACAAGGAATGAGTCAGTACTCAGGTGATTTCCTGTAAACCTGCTTCCCACCTTAATTTGTAATATAAAGGAGAGCTGATGATTGGGCAGATAAAAGGGAAGGTGGAGTGGAAGGTGGGGAGAGAAGAAGGAGAAAATGGAAGCGAAAGAGGATGCAGAGCAGAAGCACAGGGCCTGGAGAAACCGCAAGTTATAAGGGGTTTCATAAGATGTGGAAAATTGCAGTGTAGCAGTAGATCTGGCCAGTCTAGTCGCACAGCATGTATTCTTATTAACTGAGTTATGTTTTCATTGCTGGGGCATATTTGGGTTGGAGATTTACTGCAACATAAGCTTTGTTCTATTGATGCATCTGAGGGTGACTCTATTGAGAGATCTCAGGGTAACTGTTGATACATCTGATGGTGACCTAGCTCTAGGGCTCATTTCACCCTGCTGCTTTATCAAAATATCATATTAGCCTTAGAAATCTGTCTTCAGTAGGATGAATACTGCTGTAGAAAATAAATGCTACTCTACAAGTTGGTATAGTGGGTATAAAACACTTTATTATGCTTGTTCTCAGTAGCATCAGTTCCCTCCACTTTTACTAACGTTTACAGTAAATGTACTTTATTGAGCCACAGATACAATAAACAATGTCAATTCTAACTTAGTTACCATAGGACTGTCACCCATGCTGAGATAGGCCTTGGTGATGCATCTGTCTTTAAGTTATTTCTTCTCTTGTAAGGAACCCCTTACCCATATTCCTGTAAGTAACCCCAGTAAAATTCATTGGTTCATTAAGTTGGTCTTTAGTGTTATGGGTACTTTGGTTTGTCATGGGCTTCCAATCTGGGGTGAATAGACTTATGTGTGTTTCGTCTCCCTAGGAAAGATCTTGTCACATATTAGAAAGTTATTTTTTGATGTGCTTAGTAATGCAATAAAAGAGTTTGTGTATGAAGAGAATTATTCTCTATATTGTCTGTAAATGTGTAAGATAAGGCAGGTTGCATTGCTCTTTAGCTTTATTTTTGTTAGGGAAAGCCTATTGCTTTTGGTTTTGCACATAATGTCTATACACTCTTATTAATTTTTCTGCTTTTTTTTTTTTTTTTTTTTTTTTTTTTTAGACAGGGTTTCTCTGTGTAGCCCTGGCTGTCCTGGAACTCACTTTGTAGACCAGGCTGGCCTCGAACTCAGAAATCTGCCTGCCTCTAAACAGTCTTTTATTTTTATTTTATTTATTTATTTTTTTCTCTCTTCAGACACAACAGAAGAGAGCGTCAGGTCCTATTACAGATGGTTGTGAGCCACCATGTGGTTGCTGGGAATTGAACTCAAGACCTCTGGAAGAACAGCCAGTGCTCTTAACCGCTGAGCCATCTCTCCAGCCCCTTTTCTGTATTTTTTATTAGCTTCATGAGAATGTAGCTGGGAGATTACTACCTGCCTGTCTGTTCATCTATCTGTCAATCTCTCTGAGATAATTTCCAATAGGAAGACTTTTGTTTTTGTGCTGTTGTGGGAACATTATAGCTAATATGACTTTACACTGTTGATCCAGCTCTCTCCTAATATATGGAATTTTCATTTATTGGATTTTCTCAGTCTAGTATTTCTCTCTTTTCACTACTCTTTTTATTTAAAATAAAAGGGTTTTTTTCCCTCCATAGTACTACATTCTATAAGAATGTCTTACGCTACATATCTTTTTCACTTTATCATCTTCTTTTTACTGTAACCAGGATAAAGAATAAGCAGCCTATTGACTCTTTACATTATTATTTTTAATGTGCTTTTCTTGATAATTTATGTGTGAAGTTAAGATTTGTTTCTTTTTTATCTGATGGTATTTATACTTTTTAACTCCAGTGTTCCTTGTAAGTTTTTGTTTGTTTAATTAATTAATTTTGAGAGAGGTTCTTTCTATGTAGTCCTGGCTGGTATAAAGCTGAGAATATAGACCAGGCTACTTTTGAACTTACAGAGATCTGTCAGCCTCTTCCTTCCAAATGCTGGGATCAAGATTTTGTGTGTGTGTGTGTGACCATACCTGGCTCTTGCAACTTTTAAAACGCTCTATAAAAGCTTTGTCCTTTTTTCTTCTTTTTATGTTAGGGGAACCCATCCAGGCATCTTGACTCTGATTTCTCTAGCTTAAGTCTTCATTCATGTGACACATTTTAAGTCACTATTTATCAATAGAAGCCAACCTTTCCAGAGTCATTCTCTACCTCTATCCTGGGGCTTACCTGAATCATCTTGAATATACTCACTACTTTTTCATTTTGGCTCCATTTCTGATCTATGGGCTTGTTTATTTAATTATTCAGATTCTTCACTTACTTGTATACATTACTCTTGTCAATATTTTGTAGGAAGAGGACATTATACACCAATTTCATTTTTTAAAAAATTATCTTTAATCTTTTTTTTACAGTCCAGTAGTTATCCCCCTTCAGGTTTGTCCTCTATCCATTCCTTATCCCATTCCTCTTTCCCTGTCATTTTGGTGTCTAGAAGAGATGGTGTGGCTATACTAATAAATAACTAGGATTTGAAAGTCTTTGCCTTTAATCCGCATTCCTTCATTTAGTCCTTGTAAGAGCACTTCTTGGTATATACTGCCACGAGGCTCTACCATTATTCATTTCTACATGACTTTATGGAGTACTAATCTATCCAGAGTGGTACAGTTTGTTCTTGGAGCAAGTGGGATGCAGCCTGGCCAGAGGGGCCAGAGAAGAACAAACAGGAACAGGTTGAGGCCAAAAGATTGAATGGCAGGTGATGAACTTAGCACTGATGCAGAAAGTGAGAAGCTCTGAAGGACTCAGAGCAGGAGAATGCTGAATGGTTAAGGAGGCCACACTGATCTGAGAAGAGGTGGCTCTAGCAGCATCTTGGCCCTGAGACTACAGCAGAAACTAGACCACAGTAGCATGAAGAGACCAATTAGAGATACAAGCGAGAAAGGGGCCACATTAACTATTTCTCTTGTTGTTCCATCCAAACGCCTGACAAAATGCAACGTGAGGATGCATTTATTTCTGTTTGCAATTTAAAAAGAGATACAGTGCAGACTGGAGAAGGCAGAGCAATGGAAGTATGACCCAAATGATTATATTGTGACAATAGTCAGGAAGAACGAAATGACCAGGAAGTGGGCCTAGGATCTAGAAAGCTCAAGACTGTCCCATGACTTATTTCCTCCAGAGACACTCCACCCTCTACAGGTTCCACAAGCTTCAAAACCAGCACAGTCACCAAGCATTCAGAGACTTAAGTGACCAACCACATTAATCCTTAGGGAATATTTCTTATTCAAATCACAGAAAAAGATGTCAAAGATCTCCAGAATGAAAGATGTGTGTGTGTGTGTGTGTGTGTGTGTGTGTGTGTGTGTGTGTGTGTGTGTGTGTGTGTGTGTTGTGTAGTTGCCACCCACCTTGATTTGAGAACATGTCTCTAATTGCCCGGGATCTTGTCAAGTCAGCTAGGCTGGCAGGGTAGCTAGTCTCACCCATTTACCCATCCTGCCTCACCTTCTCAGTACTGGAACTATAAGTGAATGCATCTAACCTTTAAAAATGTGGATTTTAGGGTTCAAACTCAGGTCTTCCTGGCTGCCGACAGGCACATTATTAACCGTTGCTGGTGGGAGTGCAAACCTGTGTAGCTACTTTGGAAATCAATATAATTTCTCAGAAAATTGGGAGTCAACTTACCTCAAGACTTTCTATACCACTCCTGGGCATATGCCCCAAAGACTCTCAATCTAACCACAATGACACTTGCTCAATTATGTTCATTGCAGCTTTATTCATAATAAAACTGGAAACCACCTAGATGTTCCTCAACTGAAGAATGGATAAAGAAAATTTGGTTCATTTACACAATAGATGGCATGAAATTTTCTGGAAAATGGATGAAACTAGGAAAAAAATCATCCTAAGTGAGGTAATACAGACCCAAAAGACAAATATGCTATCTATTCACTTATCAGATAACTTATCTGATATTATATCAGACCTACAGTTTGTCATTCCTGCATGATGTGCCTGGTAGTGCTGGAACCTAACAAAATTGTCATCAGAGAGATTTCATCCAGCAGCCGATGGGACAGATACTGGGTCCCACAACAAATATTAGTTGGCGGTCAGGGAGTCCTGCTGAGGAGGAAGAGGAAGGACTGGAGGAGCCAGGGGGATCAAAGACACCACAGAATATGGCCTACAGAATCATCTGACTGGGACTCAAGTGATTCACAGAGATCAGGGAACTTGTGTAGGCCTAGCTAGGTCTTCTGTATGTATATTATGGTTGTACAGCTTGGTGTTCTTGTGAGATTCCTAAAAGAGTGTATGTCTCTGACTCATTGCCTGCCTTTGGAACCTGTGTGTGTGCACGTGTGTGTGTTCATGTGTGTGTCTATGTGTGTTCATGCCTGTAATTGCACATGTGCCTGGAAGTATATGTGTGTTTGTGGCTGGAGCACACCCTTGGATGCTGTTCCACATGCATAGTACAGTTTTTAAATTTGTGTGTGTGTGTATGTGTAAGAAAGTACACACACACACCACACACACACACACCCACACACACACACACACACACACATAGTCTCTCAATGACACACACACACAGACACACACACATATATATATATATATATATATACACACACACACACATATACATACATATATATGTATATATACAGAGAGGGAGGGAGGGAGGGAGGGAGGGAGGGAGGGAGGGAGGGAGGGAGGGAGGGAGGGAGGGAGGGAGGGAGGGAGGGAGGGAGGGTCTCTCAATGGCCTGGAACTTACCAAGTAGGTTATGCTGACTCATAAGAGAACCCCAGTGATTCACATGTCTTTACCCTCCTGCTCTGGATTTCCAAGTCTGTGCCATCACCTAACCTCAGTGATTTTATGTGTGTGTATGTATGTATGTATGTATGTGTATGTACATATGTATGTAATTTTGCACAGGTTCTGGTTAGCAGTATATAACTAAGCTCTAGCCTTGGCCCTCCTTAGTCCCTTTGCTTTCCCTTTCTTTGCACTTTTCTGGAGTCCCACCAGTTTTGGGGGTTTCTGCTGCTTCTGTATTCTTTCTTTCCTTAGAATACTGCTTGCTGTCCTGTTTTCCTCACTCCCCACATCACATGGAGGCTCCTACAATGCATCGTCTCTTCCTGGAAGTCTCAGTTAGTTGTTTTAGGATTGTCATGACTGCCTCTGGACAATTTCCAATGGTTTTTTTTTTTTTTTTTTTTTTTTTTAGACAGGGTTTTTCTGTGTAGCTCTGGCTGTCCTGGAGCTCACTTTGTAGACCAGGCTGGCCTTGAACTCAGAAATCCGCCTGCCTCTGCCTCCTGAGTGCTGGGATTAAAGGCGTGAGCCACCACCGCCTGGCAATTTCTAATGTTTTTAAGAGACTCTTTGTGAATTTCATATCATGCACCCCAGTTCTGGGCAAATTCAATGCTCTTGCCATCAGAGCCAGCCTACTGTTTTCCAAGCAAGGTGCAGCGCCTGCTCTCCCTTCTGGAATGCTACAACCACTGGGGGTGGCGGGGGAGGGCAGGGCTAGCTCTCCAGCTCTTATCCTCTCAGGGCCAGCTCTGAGAGGGGACGGAGCGGGGAGAGCATCACCCTGTACCCATACCACTTCATGCCAGACTAGTGGTGCCCCCACCACTAGGGCCAGCTCCACCGTGCTGCCTGGGTATGGTGCATGGATGGCCATCTCTTCCCCCACCACCAGGGCCAGCTCCACTGTGCTGCCTGGATATGGTGCATGGATGGCCATCTCTTCCCCCACCACCAGGGCCAGCTCCACTGTGCTGCCTGGGTATGGTGCATGGATGGCCATCTCTTCCCCCACCACCAGGGCCAGCTCCACTGTGCTGCCTGGGTATGGTGCATGGATGGCCATCTCTTCCAAGTGCTGACACCGGTGAGTGATGGGTCCAGCTCTCCAGAGCACCACATCCAGTGGGGGGCAGAGCCAGTTCTGCATAGCCACTGGACATGCACATGGTCCCCGGCGGCTGTCCTGACCAGGGACATCTCCATGTTTTCTATGAGCCATGGATATTGACACCAATCTCTGCTGCTGCATAGCCATGCACTCAGACATGACCTGCAGTGGCAGCTTGGGTTGGAACTTCATTGTGGACCTAGGTAGCAGAGCTGGGCACTCACGACAGGCTATTCCTCTCCAGCCTTAAGTCTCCAGTTCCACCTCTCTTCATAATGCTCAAGCTGCTCTAGTTTTCTTTCTTTCCCATCTGACCATTACATACTAGCACATGGTAGTGGTTCCTGCTGCAGGCAGGCCATGTGACTGGCAGACCCCCGAGCGACATCCTCCATCTGTGCTGCACTGTGTAGTGTGGCAGCAATCAGGTGTCTATGGTCCACCTGTGCTGTGCACTAAAGGGCAGGTCTGTGAGTGACATGGTGGTCTGCAGGTCTGTCTGTCTGTCTTTCTTCTGGATCTGATTTGACTTGGTTTTTATGAGTCATAGGCCCAAGACAGCTTTGGCTACCATGCCAAGAATCAAGCTAGGATGAACAAAGGACTGTCATCTGCTCTGCCCCTGCCTGATATAAGAACAATGCCACCAATAAGGTGTCTCTTTGCCCATTGCCTAGGGAGGGGGCAATCATTAATTATTTTCAGTTTCCTTTGAATTAAATATTGAAATGTGTGTGTGTTTATAGGAAGTTTCAAAAGTTTTCATTTTATGGAATAGTTAAGACATTACTTCAGCCACCCATTCTATTCTGGAACTATCATTAGATGTATTTGGAGATGTCAGTAAAACTACTCTCTTCTTCCTCCTCCTCCTCCTCCTCCTCCTCCTCTTCCTTCTCCTTCATTTTTTTTTGACACAGAGTATCTCTATGTATCTCTAGAAGTCTTAGAAAAATAAATGTGGTAAGTAGCAGTACTTTCCTATAGTTATGAAAAATTATGAAATTACATATTAAGAGACAAATATATACATATCAATGTAAAAGATAATGTGTACCAGATGCAGTGACATGCTGTACAGCACTCTTATAAAAGTTGATAATGTCTAAGTTGGGGACATATCTTTCTATTTATGACTAATTACTAAGCACTTTATGCTGGCATCTGAGCTGGAGGCAAAGTGAAAATTATGAGTGAAATTAAATAACAAACTTTTAAAAATTATGATTTTCTTTAGTTTCCTAGCATTTTGGTTATTGTAAAATAGTTAATTATCTACTCCACTGTATCAATTGATCTACTTTTTCAAATATATACCAGTTTACTTTATGTTTCTGGCTATGTGCCAGGATTGAGTCAGTCTGAATCTAGGGTTGAGGTCAGATCTCTGGTCTGATAAGTCAAGCAGTATTTTGTATCCACTCATTCTAAACTAGGCAAAGTATAAGTCAGTCTAAATTATATTTCTGTTTTTCTAATCAGTTTTTAAAATGGAAAACTGGTTGAGCCAGCTCTGAACAGACTAGTCTGTTCTGTTAAAATTGCTATTAAAGGGATATACAGTGGATTGTTTTTAATCATTATTCAGAGTGTGTACTGATGTTGCAAAAGATTTTAATATCTGAAACAAGGGTTGATAAGGCAAGATTATAGGAGAAGGTGAGAAAATAGGCTCAATTCCTTAGGTAAAGGCCACCAGTTTTTTTGTTTGTTTGTTTGTTTGTTTTTTGTTTTTTTTTTTTGTTTTTTTTCCATTTTTTATTAGGTATTTAGCTCATTTACATTTCCAATGCTATACCAAAAGTCCCCCATACCCACCCACCCCCACTCCCCTACCCACCCACTCCCCCTTTTTGGCCCCGGCGTTCCCCTGTACTGGGGCATATAAAGTTTGCAAGTCCAATGGGCCTCTCTTTCCAGTGATGGCCTACTAGGCCATCTTTTGATATATATGCAGCTAGAGTCAAGAGCTCCGGGGTACTGGTTAGTTCATAATGTTGTTCCACCTATAGGGTTGCAGATCCCTTTAGCTCCTTGGCTACTTTCTCTAGCTCCTCCATTGGGAGCCCTATGATCCATCCATTAGCTGACTGTGAGCATCCACTTCTGTGTTTGCTAGGCCCCGGCATAGTCTCACAAGAGACAGCTACATCTGGGTCCTTTCAATAAAATCTTGCTAGTGTATGCAATGGTGTCAGCGTTTGGATGCTGATTATGGGGTGGATCCCTGGATATGGCAGTCTCTACATGGTCCATCCTTTCATCTCAGCTCCAAACTTTGTCTCTGTAACTCCTTCCATGGGTGTTTTGTTCCCAATTCTAAGGAGGGGCATAGTGTCCACACTTCAGTCTTCATTCTTCTTGAGTTTCATGTGTTTAGCAAATTGTATCTTATATCTTGGGTATCCTAAGTTTCTGGGCTAATATCCACTTATCAGTGAGTACCTATTGTGCGAGTTTCTTTGTGATTGGGTTACCTCACTCAGGATGATGCCCTCCAGGTCCATCCATTTGCCATATAAAGTTTGCAAGTCCAATGGGCCTCTCTTTTCAGTGAAGGCCGACTAGGCCATCTTTTGATACATATGCAGCTAGAGACAAGAGCTCCGGGGTACTGGTTAGTTCATATTGTTGTTCCACCTATAGGGTTGCAGTTCCCTTTAGCTCCGTGGGTAATTTCTCTAGCTCCTCCATTGGGGGCCATGTGATCCATCCAATAGCTGACTGTGATCATCCACTTCTGTGTTTGCTAGGCCCCTGCATAGTCTCACAAGAGACAGCTATATCTGGGTCCTTTCAGCAAAATCTTGCTAGTGTATGCAATGGTGTCAGCGTTTGGAAGCTGATTATGGGATGGATCCCTGCATATGGCAATCACTAGATGGTCCATCCTTTCGTCAAAGCTCCAAATTTTGTCTCTGTAACTCCTTCCATGGGTGTTTTGTTCCCATTTGTAAGAAGGGACAAAGTGTCCACACTTTGGTCTTCGTTCTTCTTGAATTTCATGCGTTTAGCAAATTGTATCTTATATCTTGGGTATCCTAAGTTTCTGGTCTAATATCCACTTATCAGTGAGTACATATTGTGCGAGTTCCTTTGTGATTGGGTTACCTCACTCAGGATGATGCCCTCCAGGTCCATCCATTTGCCTAGGAATTTCATAAATTCATTTTTTTTAATAGCTGAGTAGTACTCCATTGTGTAAATGTACCACATTTTCTGTATCCATTCTTCTGTTGAGGGGCATCTGGGTTCTTTCCAGCTTCTGGCTATTATAAATAAGGCTGCTATGAACATAGTGGAGCATGTGTCCTTCTTACCGGTTGGAACATCTTCTGGATATATGCCCAGGAGAGGTATTGCTGGATCCTCTGGTAGTACTATATCCAATTTTCTGAGGAACCACCAGACTGATTTCCAGAGTGGTTGTACAAGCTTGCAATCCCACCAACAATGGAGGAGTGTTCCTCTTTCTCTACATCCTTGACAGCATCTTCTGTCACCTGAATTTTTGATCTTAGCCATTCTGACTGGTGTGAGGTGGAATCTCAGGGTTGTTTTGATTTGCATTTCCCTGATGATTAAGGATGTTGAACATTTTTTCAGGTGCTTCTCTGCCATTCGGTATTCCTCAGGTGAGAATTCTTTGTTCAGTTCTGAGCCCCATTTTTTAATGGGGTTATTTGATTTTCTGAAGTCCACCTTCTTGAGTTCTTTATATATATATTGGATATTATTCCCCTATCCGATTTGGGATAGGTAAAGATCCTTTCCCAATCTGTTGGTGGCCTTTTTGTCTTATTGACGGTGTCTTTTGCTTTGCAGAAGCTTTGCAATTTTATGAGGTCTCATTTGTCTATTCTCGATCTTACAGCACAAGCCATTGCTGTTCTATTCAGGAATTTTTCCCCTGTACCCATATCTTCGAGGCTTTTCCCCACTTTCTCCTCTATAAGTTTCAGTGTCTCTGGTTTTATGTGAAGTTCCTTGATCCACTTAAATTTGACCTTAGTACAAGGAGATAAGTATGGATCGATTCGCATTCTTCTACATGATAACAACCAGTTGTGCCAGCACCAATTGTTGAAAATGCTGTCTTTCTTCCACTGGATGGTTTTAGCTCCCTTGTCGAAGATCAAGTGACCATAGGTGTGTGGGTTCATCTCTGGGTCTTCAATTCTGTTCCATTGGTCTACTTGTCTGTCACTATACCAGTACCATGCAGTTTTGATCACAATTGCTCTGTAGTACAGCTTTAGGTCCGGCATGGTGATTCCACCAGAGGTTCTTTTATCCTTGAGAAGAGTTTTTGCTATCCTATGTTTTTTGTTATTCCAGATGAATCTGCTGATTGCCCTTTCTAATTCGTTTATTTATTTTGTATGTGAGGACACTGTATCTGTACAGATGATTGTGAGCCTTCATGTGGTTGTTGGGGATGGAATTTTTAGGAACTCTGCTAGCTCCTGTAGGCCCCACTTCTCTGGTCAATGCTGTTGGCTCCGGTCAGCCCCATATAGCTCACTCAGTCCCTGCTTGCTCTGGCCCAAAGATTTATTTATTATTATATGTAAGTACACATAAGACCTCATTGCAGGTGTGTGTGAGCCATCATGTAGTTGCTGGGACCTTCAGAAGAACAGTCGGTGCTCTTAACGCTGAGTCATCTTGCCAACCCAATTTTAATATTTTCAACTGTTAATATTCAACAAACAGAATAATTATATTTCAGTGTAATGTCTCCCTTTTCATTTCTGATTTTATTAATTTGGATACTGTCTCTGTGCCCTCTGGTTAGTCGGGTTAAGGGTTTATGTATCTTGATGATTTTCTCAAAGAACCAGTTCCTGGTTTTGTTGATTCTTTGTATAGTTCTTTTTGTTTCTATTTGGTTGATTTCAGCCCTGAGTTTGATTATTTCCTGTGGTCTACTCCTCTTGGGTGAATTTGCTTCCTTTTGTTCTAGAGCTTCCAGGTGTGCTATCAAGCTGCTAGTATATCCTCTCCCCAGTTTCTTTTTAGAGGCACTCAGAACTGTGAGTTTTCCCTTAGCACTGCTTTCATTGTGTCCCATAAGTTTTGATATGATGTGTCTTTATTTTCAGTAAATTCTAAAAAGTCATTAATTTCTTTCTTTATTTTTCCTTGCTCAAGTTATTACTGAGTAGAGCATTGTTCAGCTTCCATGTATATGTGTGTTTTCTGTTGTTTTTGATGGTATTTAAGGGCAGCCTTAGTCTGTGGTGATCTCATGGGATTATTTCAATCTTGTATCTGTTGAGGCCTGTTTTGTGACTGATTATATGGTCAATTTTGGAGAAGGTACCGTGAGGTGCTTAGAAGGTATATTCTTTTGCTTTAGGGTGAAATGTTCTACAATTATCTATTAGATCCATTTGTTTCATAACTTGTGTTAGTTTCACTGTGTCTCTGTTTATTTTATGTTTCCATAATCTGTCTATTGCTGAGAGTGGGGTATTGAACTCTCCTACTACTATTGTGTGGGGTATAATGTGTGCTTTGAGATTTAGTAGTTTCTTTTATTAATGTGGGTGCCCTTCATTTGGAGCATAGATGTTCAGAATGTAGAGTTCATCTTGGTAGATTTTTCCTTTGACCAGTATGAAGTATTCTTACTTATCTTTCTTGAGAACTTTTAGTTGAAAGTTGATTTTATTTGATATTAGAATGGTTACTCCAGCTTGTTTCTTGGGAATCATTTGCTTGGAAAATTGTTTTCCAATCTTTTACTCTGAGGTAGTATCTGCCTTTGTCACTTAGGTGCATTTCCTGTATGCAGCAAAATGCTGGGTCTCATTTAAATATCCAGTCTCTTAGTCTATGTCTTTTTAGGGTAATTGAGTCCATTGATGTTAAGAGATATTAAGGAAAAGTGTTTGTTACTTCCTGTTATTTTTGTTGTTAGAGGTTGAATTATGTTTCTGTGGCTATTTTCTTTTGGTTTCTTTTAAAAGATTACTTTCTTGCTTTTTCTAGGGTGTAGTTTCTCTCCTTGTGTTGGTATTTTCCATCTATTATCCTTTGTAGGGCTGGATTTGTGGAAAGATATTATGTAAATTTGATTTTGTTGTGGTATATCTTGGTTTCCCCATTTATGGTAATTGAGATTTTTCCTGGATATAGTACCCTGGGCTGGCAATTGTAATCTCTTAGGGTCTGTATGACATCTGCCCAGGATCTTCTAGCTTTCATAGTCTCTGGTGTGAAGTCTTGTGTAAATCTGATAGGTCTGCTCTTAAGTGTTACTTGACCTTTTCCCCTTACTGCTTTCAATATTCTTTCATATTTTTTTTAGTGCATTTGGTGTTTTGTTTTTTATGTGATGGGAGGAGTTTCTTTTCTGGTCCAGTCTATTTGGGGTTCTATGGGCCTCTTGTGTGTTCATGGCCATCTTTATTTTTAGGTTAGGAAAGTTTTCTTCTATAATTTTGTTGAAGATATTTACTGGCCCTTTAAGCTGTGAATCTTCACTGTCTTCTATACTTAGGTTCTCTTCATCCTTAGGTTTGGTTTCTCATTGTGTCCTGGATTTTCTGGATGTTTTGGGTAAGGAGCTTTTTGCATTTTGCATTTTCTTTGACTGCCAATATTTTCTATGGCATCTTCTGCACCAAAGATTCTCTCTTTCATCTCTTGTATTTTGTTGGTGATGCTTGCATCTATGTCTCCTTATCTCTTTCCTAGATTTTCTAACTCCAGGGTTGTCTCCCTTTGTGATTTCTTTATTGTTTTATTCCCATTTTTGGATCTTGCCTGGTTTTGTTCCTTTCCTTAGCTTGTTTGATTGTGTTTTTTTGTAGTTCTTTAAGGGATTTTTGTATTTCCTCTTTAAGAGCTTCTAGCTGTTTACCTGTTTTCTCCTGTATTTCTTTAAGAGAGTTATTTATGTCTTTCTTAAAGTCCTCTATTATCATGACAAGTGATTCTAGATCAGAATCTTGCTTTTCCAGTGTGATGGTCTATCCAGGACTTGCTATGGTGGGAGAATTGGGTTCTGATGATGCCAAGTAACCTTGGTTTCTGTTGCTTATGTTTTATAGTTGCCTCCCGACATCTGATTATGTCTAGTGCTACCTGCTCTCACTATATCTGACTGGAGCCTGTCCTTATTGTGATTCTGGTTGTGTCAGAACTCCTCAGAGTTCAGCCATCTATGTGATCCTGTGATTCTGGGATCCAGTGAGCCTGTGAGCCTGAGATCCTGGGTGTGTCAGAGCTCCTGGAAGTCAAGCTGCCTCTGGGACCCTGAGATCCTAGTGTTACCAAGCTTCTATGATCTGGGAATACTGAGATCTTGTTTTCCTGAGCATTTTAGAGTTCCTGGGAGTGGAACTACTTCTGGGTATTGTGGAACTGGCTGTGGAGTTCATGCCCAATGTCTGCTCAGGACACTGGCCCAGACCTGAAGGATCCCATGTCATTGATTGGGCTGAGTTCCTGGGTGCTTGTGTCCCACTGGTCCCAGTTACTTCTGGTGTTGGGGCAGATGTTGTGTCCTCCTCAAGTCTGATCCTATGATCCTGGGCTTGTTAGACCACTTGGGATTGGATCTTCCTCTGGATGTTCTCGGACTGGCTCCTCTAATATCTTTCTATTGCTATGATAAAATACTGTCCAAAAAAACTTGGGGAGGGAAGGGTTTATTTAACTTACAAGGTCCAGTCCTTCATAAAGGGAAGCCAACACAGAAAAATTAGGGCAGGATCCTGGAGGTAATAACTGAAACAGAGACCTGGCAGTTGTGCTGACTAGTTTTATGTCAACTTGACCCAAACTAGAGTCATCTGAGAGAAGGGAGCTCAACTGAGAAAATGCCTACATTAGTTTGGGCTGTAAGCAAGCTTATAGGGCCTTTTCTTAGTGATAAATGTAGGCGAGCTTAGTCCATTGTGGGTGGTACCACTCCTGGGAGAGTGGTCCCAAGTTGCTTCTTTTTTTTAAAAATATTTTTATTAGGTATTTTCCTCATTTACATTTCCAATGCTATACCAAAAGTCCCCCATACACCCCCCTTCCTACTCCCCTACCCACCCACTCCCACTTTTTGGTCCTGACGTTCCCCTGTACTGGGGCATATAAAGTTTGTATGACCAATGGGCCTCTTTTTCCACTATAGGCTGACTAGGCCATCTTTTGATACATATGCTAGAGACAAGAGCTCCGGGGTACTGGTTAGTTAATATTGTTGTTCCACCTACAGGGTTGCAGATCCCTCTAGCTCCTTGGGTACTTTCTCTAGCTCCTCCATTGGGGGCCCTGTGATCCATCCAATAGCTGACTGTGAGCATCCACTTATGTGTTTGCCAGGCCCCGGCATACCTCACAAGAGACAGCTATATCAGGGTCCTTTCAGCAAAATATTGCTGGCATATGCAATGGTGTCAGCATTTGGAGGCTGATTATAGGATGAATCCCGGGGTATGGCAGTCTCTAGATGGTCCATCCTTTCATCACAGCTCCAATCTTTGTCTCTGTAACTTCTTCCATGGGTGTTTTGTTCCCAATTCTAAGAAGGGGCAAAGTGTCCACACTTTGGTCTTCCTTCTTCTTGAGTTTCATGTGTTTTGCAAATTGTATCTTATATCTTGGGTATCCTAAGTTTCTGGGCTAATATCCACTTATCAGTGAGTACATATCATTTGAGTTCTTTTGTGATTGGGTTACCTCACTCAGGATGATGCCCACCTGGTCCAACCATTTGCCTAGGAATTTCATAAATTCATTCTTTTTAAATAGCTGAGTAGTACTCCATTGTGTATATGTACCACATTTTTTGTATCCATTACTCTGTTGAGGGGCATCTGGGTTCTTTCCAGCTTCTGGCTATTATAAATAAGGCTGCTATGAACATAGTGGAGCATGTATCTTTCTTACTAGTTGGAACATCTTCTGGATAAATGCCCAGGAGAGGTATTGCGGGATCCTCTGGTAGTACTATGTCCAATTTTCTGAGGAACTGCCAGACTGATTTCCAGAGTGGTCGTACAAGCTTGCAAACCCACCAACAATGGAGGAGTGTTCCTCTTTCTCTACATCCTTGACAGCATCTTCTGTCACCTGAATTTTTGATCTTAGCCATTCTGACTGGTGTGAGGTGGAATCTCAGGGTTGTTTTGATTTGCATTTCCCTGATGATTAAGGATGGTGAACATTTTTTCAGGTGCTTCTCAGCCATTCGGTATTCCTCAGGTGAGAATTCTTTGTTTAGCTCTGAGCCCCATTTTTTAATGGGGTTATTTGATTTTCTGAAGTCCACCTTCTTGATTTCTTTATATATATATATATTGGATATTATTCCCCTATCTGATTTAGGATAGGTAAAGATATTTTCTCAATCTGTTGGTGGTCTTTTTGTCTTATTAACGGTGTCTTTTGCCTTACAGAAGCTTTGCAGTTTTATGAGGTCTCATTTGTCTATTCTCGATCTTACAGCACAAGCCATTGCTGTTCTATTCAGGAATTTTTCCCCTATGCACATATTTTCGAGGCTTTTCCCCACTTTCTCCTCTATAAGTTTCAGTGTCTCTGGTTTTATGTGGAGTTCCTTGATCCACTTAGATTTGACCTTAGTACCAGGAGATAGGAATGGATCAATTCTCATTGTTCTACATGATAACCACCAGTTGTGCCAGCACCATTTGTTGAAAATGCTGTCTTTTTTTCCACTGGATGGTTTTAGCTCCCTTGTCAAAGATCAAGTGACCATACGTGTGTAGGTTCATTTCTTGGTCTTCAATTCTATTCCATTGGTCTACTTGTTTGTCGCTATACCAGTACTGTGCAAAAAAAGCCCAGGACCAGATGGGTTTAGTGCAGAGTTCTATCAGACCTTCAAAGAAGATCTAATCCCGGTTCTTCACAAACTATTCCACAAAATAGAAGTAGAAGGTACTCTACCCATTTCATTCTATGAAGCCACAATTACTCTGATAACTAAACCACAAAAAGACCCAACAAAGATAGAGAACTTCAGACCAATTTCCCTTATGAATATCGATGCAAAAATCCTCAATAAAGTTCTTGCTAACCAAATCCAAGAACACATCAAAACAATCATCCATCCTGACCAAGTAGGTTTCATCCCAGGGATGCAGGGATGGTTCTATATATGGAAATCCATCAACGTAATCCATTATATAAACAAACTCAAGGACAAAAATCACATGATCACCTCGTTAGATGCAGAAAAAGCATTTGACAAAATCCAATACCCATTCATGATAAAAGCCTTGGAAAGATCAGGAATTCAAGGCCCATACCTAAACATGATAAAAGCAATCTACAGCAAAGCAGTAGCAAACATCAAAGTAAATGGTGAGAAGCTGGAAGCAATCCCACTAAAATCAGGGACTAGACAAGGCTGCCCACTTTCTCCCTACCTATTCAACATTGAAATTGAAGTCCTAGCCAGAGCAATTCGACAACAAAAGGAGATCAAGATACAAATTGGAAAGGAAGAAGTCAAAATATCACTTTTTGCAGATGATATGATAGTATATATAAGTGACCCTAAAAATTCCACCAGCGAACTCCTAAGCCTGATAAACAGCTTCGATGAAGTAGCTGGATATAAAATTAACTCAAACAAGTCAATGGCCTTTCTCTACACAAAGAATAAACAGGCTGAGAAAGAAATTAGGGAAACAACACCCTTCTCAATAGTCACTAATAATATAAAATACCTTGTGGTGACTCTAACTAAGGAAGTGACAGATCTATATGTTAAGAGCTTCAAGTCTCTGAAGAAAGTAGTTAAAGAAGGTCTCAGAAGATGGTAAGATCTCCCATGCTCGTGGATTGGCAGGCTCAATATAGTAAAAATGGCTATCATGCCAAAAGCAATCTACAGATTCAATGCAATCCCCATCAAAATTCCAACTCAATTCTTCAACAAATTAGAAAGAGCAATCTGCAAATTCATCTGCAATAGCAAAAAACCTAGGGTAGCAAAAACTCTTCTCAAGGACAAAAGAACCTCTGGAGGAATCACCATGCCTGACCTAAAGCTGTAATACAGAGCAATTGTGATAAAAACTGCATGGTCCAAAGTTCTTAAAGAAATCAGACTCAGCAAGCCTTGAGGAATGAGCCAGTAAGTACCATTCTTTGATGGTCTCTGAATCAACTCTGGCTTCCAGGTTCTTTCTGTTTGAGTTCTGATCCTGATGTCTTTCAGTGATGAACAGTGATTTGGAAGTATAAGCCACATAGAATCTTTCCCCTCCAAGTTGCTTTTGTTCATGGTGTTTGAACACATCAATAAAAACAATTAAAGGAGGGATACTGCTTACTGGTTTGCTATGCATGGTTTGCTCAGATTACTTTTTTGTACAACCCAGGAACATACTCCCAGGGGTAAGCACAGCTTACCTTCTGGGCCCTCTCCACATCAATCAAGAATTTAAAAAATGATGGCACATACATGTCTAGGAACCAGTCTAATGGAGAAAATTCTTCAGTTGAGGTTCCCTTTTGGAAGTGACTGACTCTGGTATGTCAAGTTAACAAAGAGTAGGCAGCACAAGCAGTGTTATTGAAGGGGGGGGGGCAAGGAGGGTCACAGACTGTGCCCAAGTCTGGGTCTGGGCACTTGTACCCAGTGAACCAATAGAAAGCTAAATTAATAGTGGAAGGGAAGGGAGGAGGAGGAGGAGGAGGAGGAGGAGGAGGAGGAGAAGGAGAACAACAACAACAACAACAGCAGCAGCAACAACAACAACAGCAACTAGGAGAAACTGATTTATTCAATGTGGCCCCAGTAGAAAGAGAGACAAGTAGATGTAGCATGCCCCTATCTCCAATTCTGCTTGTCTTTCAGGTCCTGAAGTAACATCCAAATTTAAATAGAAGGCAATGTAAACAGTGTGGTCTGCCTACCTTGCCACTATTGACAACATCATTATCTGGACTTCAGATTCATCCTGTGAGGTGGTCTGACAAGTTGCTATAACTGTGTGAAATCTCCTTTCTTCCTCTCAGCATGAGATTCCTGGGGAAATTCCTTTAGGAATTTCCTTTAGGGTCTATTGTTTCAAAAGTGTGATAGTTACATTGAGAGAGACAGCATCTGTTAATTTCTGTCAGGTGAGTTACAGCAGGCTTTGTAGTTTGATTTGAAGTTTCCATAGAGAAGGAGTTCTTTATTGTATCTTATACCTTCAACTGTAAGGGACTGGAAAAATTGTGGTGAACTCATTACAGTCGTAAAGGAAAGCATGGTTTAAGGACAGAGGTATAACTCAGCATAGAGTCCTTACCTATCATGACAAATTTTAGATTTAGTCTCTAACAGCAAAACAAACAGATAAACAACCTGCACCAGCTGGCTGTGGGCCAACTTGACACAAACTAGAGTCATCAGAGTGGGAAGAACCTCAGTTGAGGGAACGCCTCCATGACATCTAGCATAAGGCATTCTCTCAATCAGTGATCAGTGAGGGAGGACCCAGCATATTGTGATCAGTGCCATCCCTGGGATGATAGTCCTGGGTTCTATAAGAAAGCAGGCTGGACAAAGCATGTAGAACAAACCAGAAAGCAGCACCATTCCATGGCCTCTGCATCAGCTCCTGCCTCCAAAATCCTACCCTATTAGAGTTCTTGCCTGACTTCCTTCACTAATGAACAGAACTGTGGATATGTAAGCAGAATAAACCCTTTTCTCTCCAACTGGCTTTTTAGTTATTGTGTTTCATCACAGGAATAGAAACCTTAACTAAGACACAAATCCAACTTATTTTAAGCCCTTAAGGTTAAAATAGGCCGTATCAGAGACATTTCCTTGGGTTTTGAAGACCATCAGGTTTAACTTAAAATATGAGTTCTTTAAGTTGTTTTTAATTTTGAGAAATAAGAATTTTCATACCTAAAATCCTGAAAATTCATGTGGTTAAAACCCCTTACTTGTGCATTTTAATGTTTCCTCGATTTGGTTATGCTAAATCAGGGTTGTGTAAGTAATATTGTGAGAATATGGCAAATGGGGTGGAGGAGGAAATAGTTCATAAATTTTAGAGTGCTGCAATTAATAGACAGAAATACACAAGCAATTTTCATGTAATTAAATGCACACGAAGAGTCTCTGCTTGCATCATGGGTATGGATCTGAAGGAAAGATGGGGACAGGAATGAGCCAACTTTAAAGATGTTTATTATTTCCACATATGGAGAACATGTGGAGTTAACTATACAGAACATATATCCAAAGCCTAAATAACTACATCAACAAGTTCATATTCAATTCTTTAAGGCAAAAGAGAATTTTGTTCTCTTCATTCTTTAGTTATTTCCTACAGTACTAACCACAAAAGTCTTTTGTTAAATTTTGAGAGAGGAAGAACTTTTTCTTCACAAAGTAGTTGACAAAAGCTTACCTTTGCTTGAATATGAGAAAGGACTGTTCATTTCCCTCAAAGTACTAATTGTCCACAAATGAAAACTAGCACATGTTAGTGAGCACACTTGAAGCTACTCTTTCAACAAATATTTACTCTCTTCCAATGTGCTGGGTAATATACCATACCATGTAAAAGAGAAATAAGACTCTCCTTTCTCTCTGGGAATATTGGAACCTAAATGGAAGATAAAATAAATACAAACAAATGCTGAAAAGTGCATAAAGCCAGGAAAATATTTTTTATAATATGTAAATATTCAAGGGATATTGCTTTAGGCTTATTGAATCCTATTACATGCTAGTCTCTTTAAAAATCTTTTCTCTTCCATGATGGACTTTGTTATGCTTGCTTCACAGTAAAATAGACTCAGAAGAGTATGATTATGAAGAATTCTGAGCTGGCACCTTGTGCTGGACACAGAGTGGGCATTCATTTCCTCATGGGCTGCATGGTCTTTTAATGACCACATAATCCTGTTCAGTATCAGAGAAGATGAATGCAATAAATAAATAAATAAATAAACAACTCAGATTCTTCTTGTAGTGAATTCCTGATGACTTTCCTGCCCTCCTCCCTGACCCTTAATTGAGGACACTCAGAGTTCTCTTTTGAAAATTCTCAAAACTGAATTTTAGAGAGCAGAACTACTTTATGTCAATTTGAGGGCCATGAGAAATATATGATGGGAACTCTTGTCTAATGGCTCAGCCTGTGTAAGAGATATTGGGCCAAAACTGAAGCTGACATCTCAGTGAGAGCAGAGATGGGAATGCAGATGAAAACATGAGAAAAGCAGCACAGTTTGGGTTTTATCCAGACCCAGGTTTAGCTCCTCCCCCTCATATGGAAAATGTTTTATATTCTAGTCTACTCTACTAAGATAAGTTTTCTTTTCTATCCTATGCACACAGAAATATGGATAATATCAGTTCTAACAAGAAAAGCTGCTTTTGCAGTGGACTGTGCTTACTACAGAGGTTCACAGGTATAGGGAACTAGTGTTTGTTGAATCCTCTCTCATAAAAGGGGCACCTATATCAATATTCCTCCACTCCAGAAGATTTAGGGAATATCATGGAAGAGATGGTGGAGAGATTGTAAGAATCAGGGACTGGGTAGGACTGATGTAAAAGATTCTCTTTTTAGATGTGACAGGACAGATGTATTCATGGACTCATAGCAGCTGAGATGCCTGCACAACAACATAAAATCAGGGCAGTCTACATTCCAGAATGGATGGGGAGTGGTTCATAAAATCACATACAGGCTGTTGTCCAACCATTTTAACAATGTTTATTTCCTGATGAAATGTCCAAGAACTCAACATATTTTCAGTCCATGAGGGTGGATGTCTCAGGTGGTCTTCAGTCATATGCTAGAATCTACCATTCCAACCCCACTCAAAAAGTAGGCTCTAATACTAATGAAGAGACTAAGTTGCCAGCAAGAGACAGGGGAAGCAAGCAAAAAGCAAGAACTTCCTTCTTCCATGTCCTGAAGACCCCAAGAGACTAAAGAAGTCAGTCCAAACTATTATACCCAGCAAATTTTCAATTACTATGATGGAGAAAAGAAGATATTCTAAGAAAACACCAAATTTATACAATATCTTTCCACTTAACCCAGCCCTACAGAGGATACTAGAAGGAAAAGTTCAACACAATGAGGGTAACTATGAGAAAATATGCGAACTGAATAATTTCACATCAGCAAAACCAAATGAAGAGTCTCTCTCTGTCTCTCTCTCTCTCTCTCTCTCTCTCTCTCTCTCTCTCTCTCACACACACACACACACACACACACCACCACCACCACCACCACCACCACTACCACCACTGTCACCATCACTAACAACAACAACATCATCAAAATAACATGAACTAACAATCATAGGTCATTGATGACTCTCAACGTCAATGGATTCAACACCTCCTGCCCACCCACCAAAGACAGCCTAACAAACTGGAAGACTGGATATATAAACAGGATCCATCATTCTAGCGTACAAACAAATACACCTCAGCAACAAAGATAGTTATTACTTTAGAGTAAAAGGCTGGAAAAAAGGTTTTACAAGCAAATGGACCAAGAATCAAACTGAAGTAGCCATTCTAATATGTTATAAAATAAACTTTCAACCAAAAGTAATCAAAAGAGACGGGGAAGTATACTTTATACTCATCAAAGGAAAAAAAATCCATCAAAATAATATCTCAGTTCTGAACATCTATACCACAAATGAAAGGACACCCACATTCATAAAAGAAACACTAATAAAGCTTAAATCACACTTGAACTCCACAGATAAATAGTAGTAGATATCAGCATACCACTTACATATGGACATGTCATTGAAACAGAAACTAAGCAGAGAAATAATGAAACTAGTAGATGTTATGAATTAAACAGATCTAACATATCTACAGAACTTTTCACCCAAACAAAAAGAATATACTTTCTTCTTAGAACTTAATGGAACCTTCTCTTAAATTGACCATATACTCAGTCACAAAGCAAGCCTCAAAAGGTAAAAGAAGATTGAAATAACCCCTTGATTCATCGCAGACCACCATGGATTAATGCTGGACTTCAACAACAGAAAGCCTACAAACCCATGGAAACTGATCAATGCTCTACTCAATAACCACTGTGTCAAAGAAGAAATATAGAATAATTAAAGACTTTTGTGAATTCAGTGCAAATGAAGGCACAACATACCCTAACTTATGAGACACAGTGAAAGCTCTGCTAAGTAAGAGGTAAGTTCATAGCACTAAGTGCCTTCATAAAGAAATTGGAGAGATCTCATACTAGCAACTTAACAGCATACCTAGATGCTCTAGAAAAAAAAGAAGAAGGAGAAGGAGAAGGAGGAGAAGAAGAAGAAGAAGAAGAAGAAGAAGAAGAAGAAGAAGAAGAAGAAGAAGAAGAAGAAGAAGAAGAAGAAGAAGAAGAAGAAGAAGGAAAAAACACTCAAGAGAAGTAGACAGCAGAAAATAATCAAACTCAGGGCTGAAACCAATTAATTAGAAGCAAAGAAAACAATACAAAGAATCAATGCAACAGAGAGTTGGATCTTAAAGAAAATCAACAAGACAGACAAACTCTTAGCCAAACTAACTAGAAAGTAAAGAGACTGCATCCAAATTAACAAAACCAGAAATGAAAGGGTAGACCTAACAACAGACACTGGGAAAACTCAGTGAGTCATTAGGTGTTACTTCAAAAGCCTGTACTCCACAACACTGGAAAATCTAAATGAAATGAATGGCTTTGTAGATAGATTCTATTTACCAAAGTTAAATCAAGATCAGGTAAACAATTTAAATAGTCTTATAATCCCTAAGGAAATAGAAGCAGTCACTAAAGTTCTCCCAACCAAAAAAAATTTCAGGGCCAGACAGTTTAAGGGCAGAATTCTACCAAACTTTCAAAGAAGAGCTAATACCAAATACTCCTCAAATTATTCCACAAAATGGAAACGGAAGGAACATAGACAAACTTATTCTACAAGGCCAAAGTCACCCTGATACCTAAACCCCACAAAGACTCAACAAAGAAAAATTATTTCAGACCAATTTCTCTTATGACAATTGATGTAAAAATACTCAATAAAACACTTGCATATGAAATTCAAGAACACATCAAAAATATCATCCACCATGGTCAAATAAACTCGGTTTCAGAGATGCAGGGATGGTTAAATATATGAAAATCCATTAATGCTATCTACCATATGAACAAACATGTAAAAAAAGAAAAAAAAATCACACAATTATCTTACTAGATGCTGTAAATGCCTTTGGCAAAATCCAATACAGCTCCATGTTAAAAATCTTGTGGAGACAGGGATACAAGCCACATACCTAAATGCTACAAAGGTAATATACAACAAGCCAATAGCCAACATCAAATTAAATCAAGAGAAACTTAAATCAATTCTACTAATATTAGGTACAAGTCTGTCAACTCTCCCTGTATCTCTTCAGTATAGCACTTGAAATGCTAGCTAAAGCAGTAAGAGAACTAAGGAAGATTCAGGGGATACAAATTGGAAAGGAAGAAGTCAAAGTATCACTCTTTGTAGAAGATAAGACAATATACAGTAAGTGATGACAAAAATTCTACCAGAAAACTCCTACAGCTGACAAATACCTTCAGCAAAGTCACTAGATACAAAATTAATTCAAAGAAATCTGTAGCCCCCCTTTATACAAATGATAAATGGACTGATGAAGAAATCAGGGAAACAACATCCTTCATAATAGCCACAAATAATATAAGATATCTTGGTGTAACTAACCAAGCAAGTGAAAGACCTCTATAATAAGAACTTCAAGTCTCTCAAGAAAGAAATTGATGAAAATATCAGAAGATGGAAAGATCTCCCATGCTTGTAGATTGGAAGAATTAACATGTTAAAAATCACCATTTTACCAAAAGCAATCAATTGATTCAGTGCCATTTTTATCAATATTTCATCACAGCATTTCAACAGACCTTGAAAGAACAATTATCAACTTCATATGGAAAAACTAAAAACACTCAGGATAGCTAAAACAATTCTTAACAATAG
This sequence comes from Mus musculus, assembly GCF_000001635.26. Lineage (NCBI taxonomy): Eukaryota > Metazoa > Chordata > Mammalia > Rodentia > Muridae > Mus > Mus musculus. The sequence continues at coordinate 62,293,097 of NC_000069.6, read as the reverse complement.
AAGAACTTCTTGGGGGAATCATCATTCCTGATTTCAAATTCTATGACAGAGCTATAGTAATACAAATCACATGATAATGGATTTATGCTACATGATCCATGGAATCGAAACAAAAACTCATATGTAAATCCATATACCTAGGGATACCTGATTTTTGACAAAGAAGTCAGAATTATGAAATAGATAAAAAGGAAGAATCTCTAATAAATGATGTTGGTCTAATGATGTCTACAGTTAGAAGAATGCAAATAGATCCATATCTGTAATTCTGCACAAAAGTCAAGTCCATGTGGATCAAAGATCTCAACATAAAACCAGAAACAATGAATGTGATATAAGAGAAATCCAGGAATAGCCTTTAATGCATTGGCACAGGAGACAATTTTCTGAACAGAATACCAATAGCAAAGGCACTAAGATCTACAAGTAATGAATGGGACCGCATGAAACTGAAAAGCTACTGTAGGACAAAGGACACCATCAATAGGACAAAATGGCAGCCTACAGAATGGGAAAATATTTTCACCAACCCTACATCTGTCAGAGAGCTAATATTAAAAATATATAAAGAACTCAAGAAGTTAGACACCAACAATCAAATTTAAAAATTTGGTATAGATCTATACAGAGAATTCGCAACAGAGGAATCTCTAATGCCTAAGAAATAGTTTAAAAAATACTTTTCAGGGAAATGCAAGTCAAAATGACTCTGAGATTCCACTTTACACTCATGAAAATAGCTAAGATCAAGCACTCAAGTGACAGCACGTGCTGGTGAGGTTAAGGAGGAAGAGAAACACTCCTCCAATGCTGGTGGGAGTTCTAACTTGTTCAGCCACTCTAAAAATCAATATGGTGTTTTCTCAGAAAATTGGCAATAGTTCTATATCACTCCTGGACATATACCCAAAAGATGCTCCACCATCCCCAAAAGACACTTGCTCTTCTATGTTTATAGCATCTTAATTAATAATAGCCCATAACTGGAGACATTCCTGATGTTCCAATTGAAGAATTGACAAAGAAAATGTCGTTCATTTACACAATGAAATTATACTCAGCTATTCAAAACAAAGACATTAAATTTGCAGACAAATGGTTAGAATTAGAAAACATTATCCTGAGTTCAGTAACCCAGACCCAAAAGGACATGCATGGTATATTAGCCGTAAAGTACAGGATATCCACTCTATAATCTTTAGATCTATAGAAGCTAAATAACAATGAGGCCTCAAGGAAGATATTTGACTCTTACTAAGAAGAGGAAATAAAATAGTTGTCCAGATGTATGGAGGGAAAGAACTGGGTGGGAGTGGAGATGGGGAGTGAAATGAGGTGCAGGATGTGGAGATCAGCTGTATGTAAAGACTGCCCAGAGAGTGAATGGAAATAGAAGGGGTAGGGCAGGGTATCCATGTGCAAAAGACCAGGGATGAAGGCAGCTGTAGGGAGTCTATGAAGATGATTCTTTTTTTTTTTTAATTTTTTTTATTGGGTATTTACTTCACTTACATTTCCAATGCTATCTCAAATGTCCTCCCCTACCCTCACCTCCCACTTCTTGGCCCTGGTGTTCCTCCTGTATTGAGGCACATAAAGTTTGAAAGACCAAGGGGCCTCTCTTTCCACTGATGGCCGACTAGGACATCTTCTGATACATATGCAGTTAGAGACAAGAGCTACAGGGGGTACTGGTTAGTTCATATTGTTCTTCCATCTATAGGGTTGCAGATCCCTTTAGCTCCTTGGGTACTTTCTCTAGCTCCTCCATCCTTGTGATCCATCCAATAGCTGACTTCGAGCATCCACCTCACTGTTTGCTAGGCCCCAGCATAGCCTCACAAGAGACAGCTATATCAGGGTCCTTTCAGGAAAATCTTGCTAGTGTATGCAATGGTGTCAGTGTTTGGAGGCTGATTATGGGATGGATCCCCGGGTATGGCAGTCTCTAGATGGTCAATTCTTTTGTCTCAGCTCCAAACTTTGTCTCTGTAACTTCTTCCATGGATGTTTTGTTCCCAATTCTAAGAAAGGGCAAAGTGTCCAGACTTTGGTCTTCCTTCTTCTTAAGTTTCATGTGTTTTGCAAATTGTATCTTATATCTTGGGTATCCTAAGTTTCTGGGCTAATATCCACTTATCAGTGAGTACATATGTGAGTTATTTTGTGATTGGGTTACCTCACTCAGGATGATGCCCTCCAGGTCCATCCATTTGCCCAGGAATTTCATAAATTCATTCTTTTTAATAGCTGAGTAGTATTCCACTGTGCAAATGTACCACATTTTCTGTATCCATTTCTCTGTTGAGGGACATCTGGGTTCTTCCCAGCTTCTATTATAAATAAGGCTGCTATGAACATAGTGGAGCATGTGTCCTTCTTACTGGTTGGAACATCTTCTGGATATATGCCCAGGAGAGGTATTGCTGGATCCTCCGGTAGTACTATGTCCAATTTTCTGAGGAACCGCCAGACTGATTTCCAGAGTGGTTGTACAAGCTTGCAATCCCACCAACAATGGAGGAGTGTTCCTCTTTCTCCACATCCTCTCCAGCATCTGTTGTCACCTGAATTTTAGATCTTAGCCATTCTGATTGGTGTGAGGTGAAATCTCAGGGTTGTTTGATTTGCATATTCCTGATGATTAAGGATGCTGAACATTTTTTCAGGTGCTTCTCAGCCATTCGGTATTCCTCAGGTGAGATTCTTTGTTTAGCTCTGAGCCCCATTTTTTAATGGGGTTATTTGATTTTTGGGAGTCTACCTTCTTTAGTTCTTTATATATATTGGATACTAGTCCCCTATCTGATTTAGGATAGGTAAAGATACTTTCTCAATCTGTTGGTGGCCTTTTTGTCTTATTGATTGTGTCTTTTGACTTACAGAATCTTTGCAATTTTATGAGATCCCATTTGTCTATTCTCTATCTTACAGCACAAGCCATTGCTGTTCTATTCAGGAATTTTTCCCCTGTGCCCATATCTTCGAGGCTTTTTCCTACTTTCTCCTCTATAAGTTTCACTGTCTCTGGTTTTATGTGGAATTCCTTGATCCACTTAGATTTGACCTTAGTACAAGGAGATAGGAATGGATCAATTGATATTCTTCTACATGATAACTGCCTGTTGTGCCAACATCATTTGTTAAAAATGCTGTCTTTTTTCCACTGGATGGTTTTAGCTCCCTTGTCAAAGATCAAGTGACCATAGGTGTGTGGATTCATTTCTGGGTCTTCAATTCTATTCTGTTGGTCTACTTGTCTGTCACTATACCAGTACCATGCAGTTTTTATCACAATTGCTCTGTAGTAAAGCTTGAGGTCAGGCATGGTGATTCCACCAGAGGTTCTTTTATCCTTGAGAAGAGTTTTTGCTATCCTATGTTTTTTGTTATTCCAGATGAATTTGCAGATTGCCCTTTCTAATTCATTGAAGAATTGAGATTGAATTTTGCTGGGGATTGCATTGAATCTGTAGATTGCTTTTGGCAAGATAGCCATTTTTACAATGTTGATCCTGCCAATCCATGAGCATGGGATATCTTTCCATCTTCTGAGATCTTCTTTAATTTCTTTCTTCAGAGACTTGAAGTTCTTATCATACAGATTTTTCACTTCCTTAGTTAGAGTCATGTCGAGATATTTTATATTATTTGTGACTATTGAGAAGGTTGTTTCTCTAATTTCTTTCTCAGCTTGTTTATTCTTTGTGTAGAGAAAGGCCATTGACTTGTTTGAGTTAATTTTATATCCAGCTACTTCACTGAAGCTATTTATCAGGCTTAGGAGTTCTCTGGTGGAATTTTTAGGGTCACTTATATATACTATCATATCATCTGCAAAAAGTGATATTTTGACTTCTTCTTTTCCAATTTGTATCCCCTTGATCTCCTTTTGTTGTCTAATTGCTCTGGCTAGGACTTCAAGTTCAATGTTGAATAGGTAGGGAGAAAGTGGGCAGCCTTGTCTAGTCCCTGATTTTAGTGGGATTGCTTCCAGCTTCTCTCCATTTACTTTGATGTTGGCTACTGGTTTGCTGTAGATTGCTTTTATCATGTTTAGGTATGGGCCTTGAATTCCCGATCTTTCCAAGGCTTTTATCATGAATTGGTGTTGGATTTTGTCAAATGCTTTCTCTGCGTCTAATGAGATGATCATGTGGTTTTTGTCTTTGAGTTTGTTTATATAGTGGATTACATTGATGGATTTCCGTATCTTAAACCATCCCTGCATCTCTGGAATGAAACCTACTTGGTCAGCATGGATGATTGTTTTGATGTGTTCTTGGATTCGGTTAGTGATAACTTTATTGAGTATTTTTGCATCGATATTCATAAGAGAAATTGGTCTGAAATTCTTTATCTTTGTTGGGTCTTTCTGTGGTTTAGATATCAGAGTAGTTGTGGCTTCATAGGATGAATTGAGTAGAGTACCTTCTGCTTCTATTTTGTGGAATATTTTGTGAAGAACTGGATTTAGATCTTCTTTGAAGGTCTGATAGAACTCTGCACTAAACCCATCTGGTCCTGGGCTTTTTTTTTTGTTGGGAGACTATTAATGACTGCTCCTATTTCTTTAGGGGATATGGGACTATTTAGATCGTTAACTTGATCCTGATTTAACTTTGGTACTTGGTATCTGTCTAGAAATTTGTCCATTTCATCCAGGTTTTCCAGTTTTGTTGAGTATAGCCTTTTGTAGAAGGATCTGATGGTGTTTTGGATTTCTTCAGGATCTGTTATTATGTCTCCCTTTTCATTTCTGATTTTGTTAATTAGTATGCTGTCCCTGTGCCTTGTAGTGAGTCTGGCTAAGGGTTTATCTATCTTGTTGTTTTTCTCAAAGAACCAGCTCCTCATTTGGTTGATTCTTTGAATAGTTCTTGTTTCTACTTGGTTGATTTCACCCCTCAGTTTGATTATTTCCTGCCATCTACTCCTCTTGGGTGAATTTGCTTCCTTTTGTTCTAGAGCTTTTAGGTGTGTTGTCAAGTTGCTAGTGTGTGCTCTCCCTAGTTGTTCTTTGGTGGCACTCAGAGCTATGAGTTTTCCTGTTAGAAATCCTTTCATTGTGTCCCATAAATTTGGGTATGTTGTGGCTTCATTTAAACTCTTAAAAGTCTTTAATTTCATTCTTTATTCCTTCCTTGACCAAGTTATCATTGAGAAGAGTGTTGTTCAGTTTTCACATGAATGTTGGCTTTTTATTATTTATGTTGTTATTGGAGATCAGCCTTAGTCCATGGTGATCTGATAGGATGCATGGGACAATTTCAATATTTTGTATTTGTTGAGCCCTGTTTTGTGACCAATTATATGGTCAATTTTGGAGAAGGTACCATGAGGTGCTGAGAAGGTATATCCTTTTGTTTTAGGATAAAATGCTCTGTAGATAGCTGTTAAATCCATTTGTTTCATAACTTCTGTTAGTTTTCCTGTTTTCCTGTTTAGTTTCTGTTTCTACAATCTGTCCATTGATGAAAGTGCTGTGTTGATGTCTCCCACTATTATTGTGTGAGGTGCAATGTGTGCTTTTAGCTTTACTAAAGTTTCTTTAATGAATATGGCTGCCCTTGCATTTGGAGCATAGATATTCAGAATTGAGAGTTCCTCTTGAAAGATTTACAGTTGATGAGTATGAAGAGCCTTTTCTTGTTTTTTTTTTTTTTTTTTTTTTTTTTTTGATAACCGTGACTTGGAAGTAGATTTTATTAGATATTAGAATGGCTACTCCAGCTTGTTTCTTCAGACTATTTGCTTGGAAATTTGTTTTCCACCCTTTCATTCTGAGGTAGTGTCTGTCTTTTTCCCTGAGATGGGTTTCCCCTAAGCAGGAAAATGATGGGTCCTGTTTCTGTAGCCAGTCTGTTAGTTTATGTCTTTTTATTGGGGAATTGAGTCCATTGATAATAAGAGATATTAAGCAAAAGTAATTGTCCTATTAATTTTGTTGTTAGAGTTGGCATTCTGTTCTTGTGGCTGTCTTCTTTTATGTTTGTTGAAGGATTTCTTTCTTGCTTTTTCTAGGACATGGTTTCTGTCCTTGTATTGATTTTTTCTGTTATTATCGTTTGAAGGGCTGGATTCCTGGAAAGATAATGTGTGAATTTGGTTTTGTCGTGGAATACTTTGGTTTCTCGATCTAAGGTAATTGAAAGTTTGGCTGGGTATAGTGGCCTGGGCTAGCATTTGTGTTCTTTTAGTGTCTGTATAACATCTGTCCAGCTTTCATAGTCTCTGGTGAAAAATCTGGTGTAATACTGATAGGCCTGCCTTTATATGTTACTTGACCTTTTTCCCTTCCTGCTTTTAATATTCTATCTTTATTTAGTGTATTTGTTGTTCTGATTATTATGTGTCGGGAGGCATTTCTTTTCTGGTCCAGTCTATTTGGAGTTCTGTAGGCTTCTTGTATGTTCATGGGCATCTTTTTCTTTAGGCTTGGGAAGTTTTCTTCTATAATTTTGTTGAAGATATTTGCTGGCCCTTTAAGTTGAAAATCTTCATTCTCTTCTACTCCTATTATTCGTAGGTTTGGTCTTCTCATTGTGTCCTGGATTTCCTGGATGTTCTGTGTTAGGATCTTTTTACATTTTGCATTTCCTTTTTTGTTGTGTCGATGTTCTCTATGGAATCTTCTGCACCTGAGATTCTCTCTTCCATCTCTTGTATTGTGTTGCTGATGCTTGCATCTATGGTTCCAGATTTCTTTCCTAGGGTTTCTACTCCTAGCGTTGCCTCACTTTGGGTTTTCTTTATTGTGTCTACTTCGCTTTTTAGGTCTAGTATGGTTTTGTTCATTTCCATCACCTGTTTGGATGTGTTTTCCTGTTTTTCTTTAAGGACTTGTAACTCTTTAGCAGTGTTCTCCTGTATTTCTTTAAGTGAGTTATTAAAGTCCTTCTTGATGTCCTCTACCATCATCATGTGATATGCTTTCTCATACGGGTCTTGCTTTTCGGGTGTGCCGGGGTGCCCTGGACTAGGCAATGTAGGAGTGTTGGGTTCTGATGATGGTGAGTGGTCTTGGTTTCTGTTAGTAAGATTCTTATGTTTGCCTTTCGCCATCTGGTAATCTCTGGAGTTAGTTGTCATAGTTGTCTCTGTTTAGAGCTTGTTCCCCTTATGATTCTGCTAGCCTCTATCAGCAGACCTGGGAGACTAGCTCTCTCCTGAGTTTCAGTGGTTAAAGTAATCTCTGCAGGCAAGCTCTCCTCTTGCAGGGAAGGTGCACAGATATCTGGTGTTTCAACCTGCTTCCTGGCAGAAGATGAAGGCCTGAAACAGGGCCTGTCCAGAAGCTGTTAGCTTCTGTATTATACACTCTCACCTGCGCAGACTTGTCTCGGTGGAATCAGGGAACCAAGATGGCTCCCCCACGTGCTCAGGCAAAGCCCTCCTGTGTGGGCCGGCCACCTCTCCTCTGGCAGGGAAGGTGCCCAGATGTCTGGAGCCCGAAACTGGGTCTGCCTCAGAAGCTCTGTGGCTTCTGCCTGTCCCAGAAGCTGTTAGCTTCTGTAGTCCACACTCTCACCTGAGAAGACTAGTCTTGGTGGGATCCATATGAAGATGATTCTTACTGAGACTCCTAATAGTGTGTAAAATGGAGCCTGAAGTGGCCATCTCCTGTTGTGAGGCAAGACTCCCAGTGGAGGGATAAAGACATCAACCTACCTACAAAGCATTTGATCCAAAATTTGTCCTGCCTACAAGAAGTGCAGGAACAAATGTAGAGCAGAGAATGAGGGTATGACCAAGTAATGACCAGCCCAACTTGAGACCCATGTCATAGGCAAGAATCAATTCTTGACACTATTATGATACTATGATAACTCTGTTCTGCTTGTAGACAGAAGTTTAGCATAACTGTCCTCTGAGAAGCTCCACCTTGCAACGGACTGAATCAGATGCAGGGACCTACAGCCAAACAATAGACAGAGATTGGGGAGTCTTATGAAAGAGTTGGGGGAAGGATTAAAGGTAACAGAGGAGATAAAAATGCCACAGGAAGACCAACAGAGTCAACTAACCTGGATGCTTAGGGGCTCTCAGATACTAAACCATCAACCAAATGGCATACATGGACTAGACCAAGAGCCCCCACTCCCCAACACACATATGTAGCAGATATGCAGCATGGTCTTCATGTGGGTCCCCAAACAACTGGAGCAGGTACTGTCCCTGACTCTCTTGCCTGTATGTGAATCCTGTTCCACTAATTGGTCTGCCTTGTCCGACCTTAGTGGGAGAGGATGCACTTAGTCCTGTAGTGACTTGTGGTACCAGGGTGGGTTGGTACCTGGGGGAGGGCTCCCCCTTCTCAGAGGAGAAAGGGAGGGGAAATGGCAGAAGAGTTGTGTGAGGACAGAACTTGGAGGGGGGCTGTGATCAGAATGTAAAGTGAATAAATAAATTCACGGAGAAAAAGAATCAGATTTTTAGGCAGAAAAAAGTGTCTAACAACACCATGCATTGCAATTTAAAGGAATACATTGTCTCTATGCACCCATACACACATATTCAATTTCATCCATGAAAAGAAGAGATTCATTGAAATTTTTTGTTTAGGTTAAGTGGGAGGAAATTGTTTCCCAATCAATGACATATTTTAGTTTCTTAAAAAACTAACACATGACTGGGCAAAGGAGATGGATCAGAAGGGAAAGGTACTTGCGGCAAGCCCAAGGACCTGGGTTTGATGCCTGATACCCACATGGTGGAAGGAGAGAAATGGCTTCCAAAATTCGTGTCCTAACCTCCATATGTGTGACAATGTCCCTAACCCCATGAGATAAATAAAGAGGTCATTTTGGAAAAGAGAAATACGCACTGATCAAACTGTGAAAAATGTATCAGAGTTACCAGAGTGCCTGTGCAGCTAACCTAAAGTGGTATGTACATATTGTGTTTATTCTTCTGTACTTCTCAGCTTTGGGCAGTGTGTTTGGTCTTTGCCATCAAACATGATTCCTGTTTCATTGGTAAAAGACAGACTTTATCTTTAGCAGTTAGTGAAGAACTTTTATGTTGTAGCAGCAAGATTATAAAAATTAAAAAAAAATACCCTTTGAAGTCTTTTACACTTAGAGATGCATTTCAAGAACTTCACCACATCTTTGAAATCAGAAATTTTACTTTCTTTGTTTCAATATTTTGTTCTTGATGCAAGATAACCACTAAGAGGAAAACAGAACCGATATATATAATATCAAATATTGAGTTGCTTTCACTGGTATCTGCTAATTACAGCTAAACAACTTGAAGAACCTGAAACAGAGGGGTAACTGTGTTTTAAAAGAGCCAATCACCATTGTACATTATTATGGTTATTCGGCATAGGGGACTTAACCTAGGCATTTTGTATAATGAGTCTGCAGTACCATTGTCTCTTGATTTTCACCTGTTTTGAAATGGGGGTCTCATGCTCTCTATGGATCATAGGAAGACCTTGAACTAGAAGTCCTCTTACCAAACTCCTTAACACTAGGGTTGCAGGTATGTGCTACAGTGGGGTTGATGCGGTACCAGGAATTTGCTCCAGAGCTTCATTCATGTTAGACAAGCACTCTGTGAACCGAGCTACATCCCAGTCTCTTCCCTCTTTCCCCCACTTTCTTTAATAAAGCAGAAGAAAACAACACTTTAGAAGGAACTTGTAGTTTGATGGAGAGACAGGGATAGGGAATCTGCCTATTGTACCTCAGCCACTTGTATAGTACTAATCTAGTTCCCAGTACTATAAAAATGTTAATGATTCTGGCTTTGGCCAATTCATAATTTATATTAACCAGATGGGACATGGGATAAAATTTGTTTTCAAACCACTTAAAAGAGGGTGAAAGGATTTGAAAACAGCTTAACATTATAAATGAATCGGCAGATGAAATGTTTATGATGATAAAAAAAGAACAAGCTGTTCCCAAACCTTCTAGAAGCATGGACTTAAATAAACATTTGAGCCATGGGGCAAGTTATTTACAGCCATTCTAAATCATCTTCTATTTGGAAAGCACCTAACCTTCCATGTTCATTCATTGGTATTCTAGCTTTAACATTTTATGTTATCTTTATTTCATAATAATTTGCTTAATCAGTAAACAACAAAAATGTTAAAGCACTATATTATTTTGGTTCTTCTTTCAAGAATACAAGGTAAAAAGCCATTGGTAATGTTCTGTAAACCACTCAGCACAGCAGCACATATGGGCAGGTCAGGATGCCGAGTGGGTACCAAATGCATTGGCTGTTTCGGTTATCAGGCCATATGTTGATTTTATCTGGTTTTCCTTTCCTACTCACTAATTCCGGTCACGATATCTCCTTTACATCCAGAACTAGTTCTTCTCCAAGTGATGCTTTCCTGGTGTGTCTGCCAATTAACTGACAATCAAGAGAATTGCTCAACTGACTGAAGTCTTCTGTAGCTACCAGCCCTTTCCTAGGTACACAGAAGGCATCCACATCAGGAGACAATGAAGCCATCATACATAGAAATGTGCAAAGGCAAAGCATGGAGCAGGCCTAAGAGAAAGCTGAGTTCTGCTAAGCAGTCACTCCCTGAAACTGATCATCTGTCAGGAAGCTATGCATGGTTAGTGAGGATTGCAAGGAAATCAGTTTTTTTACTTCACTTCCCACTTGTTTCTTCCTTTGCATATGTTAAGTCAAATTATGTCACACACACAAAAAAAAACAAAAAGCAAAAAGTTAACTCCATATTGCCATTTCCTTCCTTCCCCCTCCTTGCCGTTTTTCCTACCCCTCTGTCTGTGCCCTTGTTCCAGAATGTATTATGTAGTTAACATAAAACAACCATTGTTTTCTAGGAGACTGAGAATTCTTAAATGAACTGCACACATACCTCTTCTACACTAGTGAATAATTAACAGTCTGGAAGAAAAAAAAATCTTATCTTTGGTCTAGGAATAGAAAAGAAGGATTTAAATCTTGTGTGGTCTACAGAAAGCAACATCTCTAAAAGGTCCTTAGTCTAGTACATATAAGGTGGGTTTCTTATGTGAGTCTTGGTTTGGACAGCCTGGCACACAAGGGTTGTGCCAGGTGGAGTTTGTCAAAAAGGGCTGTGTTCATGACTTAGTTTTATTGTCTCCATTATCTTAATTATGAAGTAGACCTTCACAGTGACATCTCCAGATAAACACTTTTTCCCTTTCTTGGGGCTTTAGGCATCACAAACAAGCTTAAGAAATAAATAGCTTGACAAGGACGTATAGTGGATAGGCTTTTACAGGTTTTTGTTTTGATTTCTTTTGTTCTGTTGAATGGAAATTCCTGTAATTATTTCTGTCTGCTCCTATAGGACTGTTTACTACTCAATTTTTCTATTTGATGTTTTTCATGGTACTTCCCCAAACACAAAGCAGTGAGCTAGAGAGAGAACTCAGTGGTTAAAAGCACTTGTTTTTGCAAAGAACCTAGGTTCAGCCTGGTACCTACATGGTGGCTCAGTACTGTTTGTAATTCCAGGGCATCTAACTGTGTCTTCTGGAATCCATGGGCACAAGCCATTCACATGACGTCTATACATTCATGCAGGCATACATATAAAATAAAAAGATCTATAATTTTAAACAATAGTTCACGTTCTACAATCTGAGTCCTATCTTCTCAGATACACACACACACACACACACACACACACACACACACACACACGGAGAGGTTAAAATAATTTGTACTTACATTTACTATCTACAATTAAAAAAAAAGCAAATTGGGTTTTGGAGAAAGTACAAAGATTGACTTCTGTGATTCTGAGAACAAACTGTTCAAAACAATTAATCAAATGTTTGAAGTGATTATATTGGCAAGGGCTTGTGATCCAGAAAAACAGGCTGCTATATCCAGGTCTCTCACACAGCTAGACTGATTTATTGCAGAACGACTCCCACAGACGGATGGCTGGACTTAGCTCTCTCTCTAGCACTTGAGTTTTGAGACAGGAGACCTGCAACCACATGTTAGGCTGGTCCAAAAGAAACACTGTCCACACATGGACTGTGCCTAAGTAGGGCCATGGGGGAAAGGTTTGACTAGGCTAACTAGACCTAGTCAACTGAAGGCAGAGAGTGAGTAATAGGTAAGATGGAAATGGAAGGTCACAGTGGTGTGAAACATTAGGTTTGGAAGCTTAGGGCTATAAGCAGGAGGTGAGCTACAAGACATTAGATCAGGGAAGAAATTGGGCCAATGGAATAACTAAGTGGATAGAGAGAGTGTAGTTATCTTGCTTTTCAGTTATATAAATCTGAGAGCTCAAAGAAGCCATTCAGAAAGCCATTCACCTCTATTGAGTGTATTAGTTATTTTTGTGACTCTGTGATAACAAAAGCAACTATGGGGGAAACATTATGGGCTTCGTTTCATAGGACTCATCCCATCACAGTGCAGAAGATGTGGAGAAGCAGTTCTATCTACACCACGGTGGGCTAGGATGGGGAAGGTGGGGAATGTGTGAGTTTGGCTTGTTTCCCACCTCCCCCTTTCCTTTAAATGTATCCTTAGTGTAGGTCCTCCTATTTCAATGAATTCTCTCTGGAACAGTAGTCACAGCCACACATATTAATTCTCTGTGTATTTCCTACCCCAATCAAGTTGATAAAATTGACCATCACAGCAGCTACCAAGTACTAAAAGCCAAAAAAAGAAGTAATCTATTAATGGATTTATAACATACAAAATAGTTTCTTTGGTTAAGTTTTTCCCAACTTATAGTCTACTTGTTGTATATGTGAATTTCATTTGCACCATAGTAGTTGAAGTGAGATTCAAATTTTATTTTTATTTTACTTTGTTTTTACAGTCAACTTCATTAACTCATTAATTAATTAATTCATTCCATTCACATTCTGATCTCTGCTCCCCCTCTTGGTCCTCCCTTCTCCTACTCCCTTCTCTTTTCATCTGAGAGGGTGGGGGTCCCTTCTGGGTATCCCCTGACCTGGGCTCATCACGTCTTTGCAGGGCTAGGTGCATCCTCTCTCATTAAGGCCAGAGAAGGCAGCCCAATTAGGGAAAATATACCACAGACAGGTATCAGCTTTAGGAGCAGCTCCTGCTCCGGTTGCTGGGGGAACCACACGAAGACTGAGCTGTATGTACAGCTGCTACATATGTGCTGGGAGGCATTGGTCCAGCCCTTGGAGGGAAAGGCAGTTTTTATAATATAAGAGAATAATATTATATAGAAGAGAACAGGTCTTGACATGTAAATAGTCATGAGAGAAAATTACTGAACCTTTGTGTTAATTAATCCTTATTTAGAAAAGTAGGCTCGTGCTTTACAAGGTTATTGTGCAGATGTCAATATGTTAAGGCTTCAGAGCACACTGTGTTTGCTCTGTTAACTGTGGTTACTATAACTTTACCATGGCGTCAACTAAACAGTGTGCAAACATTCCTGGGCACACTCTTCTGTGGGTTGTGTAAAAAACAAACACTCCTGTACTCTGCAGTTAATCCTGCTACCCACTCATTTATCAGTCATGAAGATTATACATAGCATTTATTTGGTCATTATGTGATGATACAAGAACTCCCTTCTGAATCTCAAAACATTCATGAGAAAAAAATAATGTTTAGCAAGGGGCAAAAGGAAAATGAAGAGATGGTTATTCTTTGTAATTTCCATCAATATAACAACCTTCACAAATTATGAGTTACTAAAACATGATTTTTCTCTTTAAAATAAACCAAGGGCTTAAAGTACTTGGCTTAATTTTCTAAAATTAAGAACTAGAATATATAAAGTAATATTTAAAAGTCATTTATCACTGTATACAGATATAAGATAATTTCTACCAAGTCATAGATTTTCACAAGATGACATGACAGATGCTATTATTGGGGATGCTGTAAGTAAGACATAAATATTGTTTATAAAAACAACTTTATGTCAACACATTAAACATGACAGCCCAAATATGAGAATGTATAGTGATAAGGACAAACTAGACAGTCATATCAGCTGTGCAAACTATCCAGTACACTTTAAAGCAAAGACAGCATATTTTGCTTGTTATTATTCAGCAGCCAGGAGGAAGTGTTAGCTTGATCTCACTGTTGAGCCAAGGTCATACTTTCTGTTACCTACCGCACAACCAGGGCAAAACACTTTTGGATGAATTAGAATAAAACACATTTTGTGATTTTTCTCTCTTCTAATTTTTAAATATTCACAGTTAATTTTAAAAATACATGTGATATGCATGTGGTAAAACTCCAGGGTCCTTATTGTTAGGGCTTCATTCATATATATATATATATATATATATATATGTTTAATGGATTCTAATAGTTTAGATCTCACTTCAGAATCCTCCCATGCTGAGCTCAGTTGCTCTTAGATATAATGTTCTAATTATATCGAATAATCAGTACATTAATTAATTAATCAGATAATCTAGGTTATCTGAGAAAATGTGCCCTGTTGCTATTTTTTTTTTCTCTTTCTATCCCTCCCAACCTCCTCTCTAAAAATACTTCATAGATCTTCCTCAGATTTAGATAGTGTTGCCTTGATAACCATTCACCAGTCAGAACAGGGAACAGATGGATGTGGATAAGTTAAGTCTGCTAGAACCAATGAGGCTCAGCTCTAAGATTCCAGCCATGGCAAACAGACTCACTCTTTTACACGGAAGCATATGGGCTGGAGTTCTTGCAGTCTCAGAGAAAGCTTGCTGGGGACGAGTTAGGAAACAATGCCAAGAAACAAGAGGCGTTTCATTTATATTGAGTGAATCTTCAGATTCTGAGACAATAAAGTATTTCTGGATTACTCACATATGTAAAGCAAGACTTTCTTTGTAGGTTTACTGTAGTTTGAATTGGGCTTTCATTATTTGCAAACAAAGCTTTCCTGGAAAATATACCGATGGGCTTGCAATGCTGCTTTTACACGACTCAGTTCCATGAGGTGGATGGAAGAGTTACTCAGATGTCTTGTTCTTACATGCACTCTTAGTTCTTTCATGGATCCACTATGTGTAGAAAATGAAAGGCTGAAGGAATTGACCCCAAATTTTGGTGTTAGAGGAAGTAGGTTTAAGTCTTATCTCTGATATTAATTAAATGAATTCTGTAATGCATTCAACCTGTTTATTTGCCTATAAAATGAAGAGGTGAATCTCAATTAACCTGTCTATCTTTCTGCCTGACTGCTTGTCTGTCTGTCTGTCTATTGGCTCCCCTCCTCAATTCATCTAAGAACACTTTCTAAATGAAACTTCTTATAATGTCCATATATAATACATGCTATTGTGATATATTGGAAGATACTGGTTTTCTAACTGTATATCCTTAGTACAGCCAGACAGCTAGCCAAGTACATGCGCTCAACAAGATGCTGCTAAATAATCAAATAAAAAATAGGGATTCTATGTTGCATACCCACCATACAGCCTGGACATTCTTCCCACTATTTGCTTGGGCTTCCACTCTTCTTAGCTATTTCTGAGGTCTCACTAAAGAAGTCCTGGTTAATAGAGTTCAATAACTAAATGATATCTTAGGCCCTTCAGTTCTAATACTTTGTAATGATAATTATGGAATTTTGGTTTATTTAAAAAAACCAGAAATATTATAGGAATATGTTTTCATTTTAATCCTAGGTGTGGAGGTAGGAGGCTTTTGGGGGCAGCCTGCAACAGCTATGTTTTATTCAGCAGAGGTGTGGTTTTGCCAGCTGCAGATAGTTTCTGTAATTGTGTGACATTTGGGATTCTGGGAACTTTTCAGGGGGTAAACAAATGCTAGCACCCTGATAGGTGGGTTGATGGTTGGTGGTCATTCAGGGTGTCTGGTTATTGTAGCTGTAAAATGTTAATCTGCTCTGAGCTCCCAGCAGGTGCACACATGGCTCTGCACCCACCGAAGAGCTCTGGATTCATGAATGAAACACACACACACACACACACACACACACACACACACCCTTTATATTTAATAAACCTTAACTTGCTAAATGGCTGGGCCCTTCCAAATCTCCCCATGGCTAGCACACACTAGTTCTGGTATTCCTGAGTTAATATTTCTAAATCTATGTTTAATCTTTGCTGCCTTGTTTCCTTCTAGGCAGCCCTCCCATGGAGACCACCATGATGGGGAAGCAGAGAGGTCAGATGTCAGAATCCAGCAAAGTAGCTTCAGGGGCCATTTCCCTCAGTTGGGTCTGACATGGTAGAGATGAAATACAGATTTTAAAAGGTGTAAACTCTGGCATGTCAGAAGGGAAAGGAGGTTAGCCACGTGGAGTTAGGGAAAAGCTCAGCCATTGAGCTAGTAGGGCATATTAAAAATAAGGATGCTTCTGTGTGTCTTTTCGTTCATGATTCCAGAGCTCTTGGGTGGACGCAGAGATGTGAGAGCACACACTGGGACAGCTTGTGGCTTGTTAGTAGTCATGCTGAAAGTAGAGATTAGATGTAGGCTCTCTCTCTCTCTCTCTCTCTCTCTCTCTCTCTCTCTCTCCCTCTCTCCCTCTCTCTCTCTCCCTCTCTCTTTCTCTGTCCATCTTTCCTATCTAGTGATGGGGTGAAACTGTGGAATAAAGGGTGGGATAAAGAAGGGTTCACAAAGTAGCAAAAAACAGCTACTAGCAAAGAAGAAACAAGAAAAAAAACAGTTCCTCTCTCTCTCTCTCTCTCTCTCTCTCTCTCTCTCTCTCTCTCTCTCTCTCTCTCTCTCCCCCTCTCCACCCGGTCTCTACTCCATCTTCATTGTCTCCTATCTAGTGATAGGGAGGGAAATGGGGAAGCATAAAGGGAGGGAAAAAAGAAGAACCCACAAAGTAGCAAAGTCGAGCTACAGTAGTCCAATTTAATAATTTTCAGTTGTGACAATGGGGGAGTACCCACTGATTCTGTCATCAAAATTGTGATATGGATATTTTGAAATGATTTTTCTTAATATTTTGTCATATTAATCAACTGACTTATATTAGATATAATTACTATGTAGATATTAATCAATCAGTATTTTATTATTTATTGACACACTATTGATGTACATATGTGTTGGGTGAAAAACTGATGTTGCGGTTTTAAAATATGCCAAATGAACAAATCAGCCTACAAACCCATCCATCATTTCAAAAATATGACATCTCCTGAGAGAATATTTGAGATCTATCCCTTCAGAGACATTTAAATGTACTTTGATGTACAATATTTTACTATCATCTGTAATCACTTTGCTGTTCAACAGATTTTTAAAAATCAAATTAATCCCTCCTACTTAACTGAGGCCCTTTCACAATTTAATGATCATTTCTCAAGTCCCAGTACCAAGTAGATACTTGGAATATTTTCAATTTGTTGGAGAGATGTCTACTTGTCCATGTTTGATGTACTACCACATACAATAGCTAAGTTATGGAAACAAGCATATCTATAATATCTATTGGCAGGTGCATGACAAGAAAGACTGTAGAAGACATACAGAATGTAACACTTTTTAATCATTAAAAGAATCTTGTCATGTAACAGCTTGTGTGGAATTGCAGAACATTAGAGATAAAATCAATCAAACGCTGACAATATTGCACATTGTCACTTATGTGTGGAACATGAAATAAACTTGTAGAAGCAGAAAATGGAATGGTAATGTGTTAGTAAGTGCAGTTACTTGAGATAATATCGCAAGAGAACAGGTTTATTTGGGTTCATGGTTTGTGAAGTTTCATTCTATGATCATATGTACTCAGTCCTATTGGGCCTATGGTGAGGTTGACTACATAGTTAGAGGTAAACCCCTTACTTCAGGGTTAGGAGTCAGTAGGAAGAGAAAATGACTCACAATCTCTTTCAAAAATATTCCCTAGTGACCTAAAAATCTCCCATTAAGTACCACCACTTAGTGTCTATATCTTACCTTTCTATACTTCCACATACTAAAACATGCTACTGTGGGATGTTTAAGACACAAAGTATTTTAGTAGTTAATTATGTTTAAATGCTTCCTATGCTCAGGAACTGTGGTAGTCTAGTTAGAAGAACAGAGGATGTGTGTTCTCCTGAAACTTCCAGTGACTATAAACTGGATTCTTCCCAAACTCTTATGTCTCTAGTTCTACCCTGGTGCTTTGGGTTTCACTTTCAGAGAATCTGATTTTAAAATAAAACATATGTATTCTTAGTGGGTACTATTATTTGCTAAATAACAGCTGATGGAAATAATTTAGTTGTTGTAAAAAGCCTTACTAAGAACATGCCAAGAGCCAGACATGGGACACTTGCTTTAATTCCAGCACTAAGGAGGCAGAAGCAGGCATAAAACAGCTACATAGAGGGACCCTGTCTCATAATAACAAATAAACAAACAAACATGTTCAAAGGAGATTCGGATCTGGTTAGTGCCATATTTTCTTCATGTAGCCAATCATTATGGAGTCATTTCATAAGACTGAGCTTATCATAAGTGTATGGGTAGGACATTTTCCTGTAGGCTTTCAGGAGACAGACTAATTTCACAGTGATGAGCTAGAGCTATATTGGTATATTGTTTATTATTCTTTCTAGGTAGTTTTGGTTGTGTACAAGTATGTGCGCATGCGTATGTATATGACAGAAGTCATCTAGGAAAGGTTATGCCAAGCAAGTGAGTTTCCTGGAGGTGGCCCCCCATTTTACATGGCTGCAATGGGTGTGCTCTGGAGAGGCACAGTCCCAGAGACTTCATCTCAGGATTGCTTCTCACTGGTGATACATCCTTCCTGCTATTATTTCACAGCCTAATGATTCCTGGGCATCAGTCTAACCTATTGGGCAAATTTTCTGCAGATCATAATGAAGATGAACTTTCATGTGTTAATGCTGTTTAGATGAATTAATGACTTCACAGCATTCCTGATTTGGTTCAAATCATTCTAGGAAAAAATTTAAAGATATAGTTTTAGTTGTTTTTCTGGAAAAATGTAATAAGTTATAATCAAGAATAGAATGTCCCACCTCCACATAGAATAGTAAGTAAAGGCTGCATAATAAGGAATACATGAGCTTTCATAAGTGGACTAGAAGAGTGCTTGGGATAGATTTGTGATCAAGGGAACACATTCATTCTAAGTCAGGTCTAAGGATGAGGCCACAAATGTATACTATGATAAAGCAAGGGCATGTGAAACTATTGCTTTGAACTTATAATGAACTTATAGAATGAAACACTGCTTTGAACTTACTATCAACATCCTTCTGTAACTCCCCTTTTGTGTACCATTTCACGTAAGAGGTAGTTTTGTGAAGAACTTTTGTCTGAGTAGGTATAAATTGTCAGAGAAAAGAAATAAAGTGTTGCTTTTGGGGCTCTGCCTCATCCACCAAATATGTAATACATATGTGTCTAGGTATATGTGTATGTATGTAAGTATACATGAACATTTGTGGATTTGATGAAACATGTGGTGGGCCCAGCCAACATTTGTGCCTGTGTGTCTATGTGTGTGCTTGACTTTCTCCCTTTCTTCCTTTTCTTTTCTCTCTGGCTCACAGAAAAAGTTAACCAATTTTGAGCCAGAGAGAAAAGTTCTCAAATAACTAAGCATTTTTTTTTCTTAATCCCCTGCTGCTATCAGCAGGCATTAAATTGCCAGAAGTCAGCATCCAGTAGCTTTTGGCCACAGAATAACAAAGAGTTAAAGAGGTTAAAAATTGCCAAAAGTAAGCAGCTTTTGGTGACACAATTGCCTATAGAAATTGCGAAAGGTAAACAAGCTTTGGCCATAATTGCTGACTCTATAACTCCTTTTGTGTTGCCTGCCTCAGTACCTGGATGTTGTGACTAACCCCAGGTGTGTGTGTGTGTGTGTGTGTGTGTGTGTGTGTGTGTGTGTGTGTGTGTACACCGGTGAACTTGCAGAATAGCTTGTGTTTGGAAGAAGATCTGAAGAAAATAAAGACTTAAGCCTCCTGGAAGAATGGATTGCATAGAAACTATGTAGAAAGGAAGTACTTGAAGCACTGAATTGTAGAAACTGTAAAAAATTGCCAAGCAAACACATAAAACATACCATTTCCTCTTCTCTTTTGTTCGCTCTCTTCTCTTCTTCCTTTTCTCTTCTCTGTTATTTTTCCGTTTTTCTTTTCTTTTCTTTTCTTTTCTTTTCTTTTCTTTTCTTTTCTTTTCTTTTCTCTTCTTTTCTTTTTTTAAAGATAGAGTCTGGCTGTCCTGGAACTCACTATGTGGACCACACTGGCCTGGACCTCACAGAGATCTGCATGCTACTGTCTCCCATGTCCTGGGATTTAAGGTGTGTGCCACTGTGGGCAGCTTTGAAACATACTATTTTGATCACAGTTTAATTTTTATATGTGGTAAAATTAATGTACTTATGTGACTTTGAAATTAAATAAAGAAAGAAACAAACAATACAACCTACTCTGTCTACTTGACTTGAAGGATGGGAATCAGTGTTTTAGGTTAGGTGATTTTTCAGAGGCCTTCTTGTTAGATCTATTTTTAGTATTTAAATTTACCTGGAAATTAATAATCAAATACAACTGAAAACTCATCGAAAGTGCGGTTGGGAGATCTTTGAAAGCTGCTCCATGTGCTTTAAGGCTAAGCTCAGCTGATATTTCTTCAAGAGGGCTTCTATGATGTTGTGTTTGTTAATCAGAAGACATGCAAAGTAGTCACTATCACATTATTTACTGTTTCTAATAGTAAATTCTTCTGTCATCAGTGGCAACCTCACAGAGGCTGGATTTTTCATTATTTTTTTCCTCAGTCAGGCCAAGCTCCATGTTTTGGCATCCCAGATGATCATAAAATGTTAGTTATAGCTTTGTTTTCTTTCCCTAGCCCTGTAACAAGAAATTAGCACCTGATCTTTTTATCATCAGGCTGATTATAAGAACTAATCACTATATTTTTTTCCACAAATGCATCATTACAAATAGCAGTTCCAATGTGCAAGCTCTGAAACCAAATCAGGAAAGGGCACCATGAATGGGTGGCAAAAATTCATGATGTTTTGATTTCAAATACTTTCCATTATTCTGTTTTTTTTTTTCATTTATTAAAGGGAACCTTTTCACATTTCAGTTCTAGGAGAGATTAAAGATATCCAATCTAATTATGCAACCTGCTGGCAAGTGCGATCTAAATGGGAAACACGTTGCTGGTTGTAGTTCACAGTTGCCACTGGAAACAGAGACAAGTGTGGAAAATTGCAAAGCAAGGCTGAGTCCTGGCATTGTCGTGCCTCTGGGAAGGCACTTTCTGAGTCTGCTTTTTCTTTCCTGTCTTTTTTGTATTCAGGGTGTGTGTATGTGTGCACTGCAGTTTCTGCAATGAGTTAGAACTACAAATGAAAGTATCAAGGTGAAAATACATGAAAAGATAAAGGAAAGCTTTAAAGGTGACACAAAATCGGTGGACAAAAGACAATGTGTAGTAGAATCTGAAGTATTTTCTGCAGATAAAATATAAGTCACCTGATGTTAGCAAACACCAGGTATCACAGCATTAAAAAAAAAAATCTCTCCAATTTCCTTGGAAGCTGCTCAAGCTACGGCTTTTGTCATCCTTGTCTCCACCAAGTTATATTCAGGTAAGGAAACAGTCCTAGGTCTCTGTGGGAAATAAGGGGTTAAATTATTTGTTTTCATTTTAGGTTACAAGATAAAACCTTTCTTTCTAAAAATGAATTTATGGATTATTTTGAACTATAGACTGGGTTTATATGACAACTCTAAAACACTTTGGATTTGAGGGGAGGGTGGGGTGTGTGTGGAGATAGTGTGCGGAACATCAAAACACACAGAACAGTTTGAGGGAAGTAAAAACACTTAGACACAAACATAGCCAGCATGTTCTTTCACTTTCATGCTTTCTGCAAGTTTCTATGTGCCTTTTCTGACTAGAGTCTCTACAGCGGAAGGATGAGTAGTCAAACCTCTGCGAGACAGCTCTTTCTACAAGAAACTGAGCTCTGTGCTAATACCTCTGTCCATGAGCACTTAACCTAGCAGTTCTCAACCTGGGGATGCAACCCCTTTGGAGGATACATATCAGAAATCCAGAATTCCGTATTTTACGTTATGGTTCTTAACAGTAGAATATTACAGTTATAAAATAGCGATGAAATAATTAAATGGCTGAGGATCACCACAACATGAAGAATTATATTAAAGTGTCGAATCTTGAGAATCACTGCCTTAAGTGTTCCTCTAGGCAGCTCTCTTGAGTTGCTTACCTTCCCACAGGGCCTAAGCTAATGCAAAGCTGTAGATGGTGAGAGTTCTTTCACTTTTGGGACCTGGAGTACTTTGATTTATCATGCTTTCAGGCTGGGTCTGTCCAAGGCATTTCTTGAAAAGTTGTGATTTGCACAAATCTTGAAATCATTAAATTTGGTGTCTACATTCTAATTCATATCCTTTCTCTTGTACTATGATGCTCCTCATAGACCTCCCAAGCAGGAATCTGCCCACACAATACACACACAAAATAAACATAAATAAATAATTATAACTAAAGAAAAAAAGAGGAAAGAAAAGAGCCCAGATTTGTTGGGCACGTATTATTTGTTCACTAATTATATCTTCTTTTTTAAGCTTACAATTATCTATATGCCATTCTGAAAATGGGATACAGGGAGGGTCTAAGAAATAGAATCACTGGTTTGAGGAAGCATAGCTGCTAAGTAATACGATCCATTCCTCAGAGGATCTCTTGTAAATAGTCAAAGATCTTGGATCTTTGATCTTTTTGCTTCCACCTTCATGCTGGTACATATTCCACCACATCTTTTACACAGTGCTAGTGGTCCACCCAGATCTTTGTCACGAGTACAGGAAAGCACTCCATGAACTGTGTTTCAGCTTTAGTCTTTCTTTTTAAATAAGCTTTAAAATTTTATTTCATTTTATTTCAAGTGTATTGGTGTCAGATCCCCTGGAATGGGAGTTATAGAGAGTTGTGAGCTGCCATGCAGGTACTGAAGACTGAACCCAGGTCCTCTGGAAAAGGAGCCAGTGTTCTTAACCACTGATCCTTCTCTGAATCTTTGCTGGGATCCAGCCTAGACTATTTGTTTTTAAGGCTGCCATTTGGCATGGAGACATTTGGATTGCCCAGGCTGTATTCTTAGAGAGGACACTCAATTTGAGGAGATCATTGTTTAGTATTGGTGTTGTATGTTCGTGTGTGCCTATGTCTGCCATAGTCAGAATGTGGAGGTCAAGGGACAACTTTCTTTCTTTCTTTTTTTTTTTAATACTTTTTATTAGGTATTTTCCTCATTTACATTTCCAATGCTATCCCAAAAGTCCCCCATACCCTCCCACCCACTCCCCTACCCACCCACTCCCACTTTTTGGCCCTGGCGTTCCCCTGTACTGGGGCATATGAAGTTTGCAAGTCCAATGGGCCTCTCTTTCCAGTGATGGCCGACTAGGCCATCTTTTGATACATATGCAGCTAGAGTCAAGAGCTCTGGGGTACTGGTTAGTTCATATTGTTCTTCCACCTATAGGGTTGCAGACCCCTTTAGCTCCTTGGGTACTTTCTCTAGCTCCTCCATTGGGGGCCCTGTGATCCATGCAATAGCTGACTGTGGGCATCCACTTATGTGAATGGATTCAAGGACTTGAACTTGGTAGGTCAAGGTTTTCACAGCAAGTGCTTTTAACCCACTGGACCATTCTGCTGACCCAGCAGGATTACTTCTGGCTGTTTTCATTCACTCACATAACTGTTCCCTTATCTAGGCATCTGTCTTCACCCCATTTAGCTAATGTCTCTTGATCATATACCACTTATAAGCACAGTGCTGGGAATTCAATTCTAAGCAAAAGTAGATATAGTTCTGTTTACATGGTTCATGTAGCTGACTGAAAGTCAAGATTATCAATCTCCTCAGTGGAGCTAAAATGAGAAATGAGGTAACTGACGGAGTGACACACTGCTACTACAGTGCATACTGGGTAAAGAAAGGAGCAGGAAACATTTCTCCCAGATATGTGGTCTGGAAAAAAAAAAGATGTAGAATTATGTTGCCAGAGTGGAAGAATGTGTTAGAAGATCTTTCAAACTGAGGAAACTAAGAAGGCTCAGTGTCTCCCTAGTCATAGGGGCAATTGGAAAACACAGAGAAAGGGCAGGACTAAAAAAGGCTTTGCATATTCATGTGAGGATTCTGACCAGGATCAAGAGGTGACAGAAACCTTTACAGTCTCTTGTGAAGTGTTGATTTAGGAATATTTTTAAGGGTTACTTTGGCTATGGAGTTGAAGACATGAGTATCCAGATGGGAGCAAGGTGAGAATTGAAGTCCTGGCCTGGGGAGGGGCTTGGGGGTCAGTGAGTAAATACTAGCAGGTAGAGGTGAGAGATTTCCCAAGGTAGAGTGTGAATGAAAAGACTCAGGGAATGTAGAATTTTCTACATTCGTGGGTTAGGGGAGAAACACTGGAAAAGGGCTCCTGTTAGAAAGAACCAAGTCAGTTGTGGGAAACTTTAGTTTGATACATTTCATTTGAGTCTTAATAAATACATTGCTTCCCAAGTTGTTTATGATTAAAGTATTTTTTTTATCACAATTGAGAAGTAAACTTATACAGCAAAGAAGAGCAAGGACAACCATCTGTATTACTTGGGGGTCAGATACTATAGGACCCTCTGATGAGTAACCTGAGAGGATATACCCACACATCCAACACTGAACTTTTGTTGGGCAACCTGTGCCTTCAAGAAGGAGCATTATCCCTATATAGGACTGCTCCATTTAAAGACACAGGCACACACATATAACTATTAGGTTTCCTATGGCTTTCTCAAACATTCTTGGTGTTATTTGGCTTCTTCCTTCCCTTTCTACTGCCCTATCCTTACTGCTTTACCCTCCTGATAGAAGATTCATATCTTGGAAAGTTTTAGCAACTAAAGTAAAACCTTGAAACTGATTTTAAATGAGAATTTTACATTCTGCTGAGTCAAAACATTAATAATAAACTAATTCTGAACTTAACAGTTACATCTCTCTCTTCTAACTCATTTCTGATTCTTTAAACTGAATGAAGTTAAAGACTTAATTCTTATCTGGCTTCAAGTTCTTTGGTTGTCATGTTGTCCTTTATATTTCCTGCCTTGTACCTGTCAATTATAAGAAACATGTGCTCTGGAATTTGGGACTTAATTAACAATTATAGTTTTCTTTTGCTATTTTGGGTTTTGGTTTCTTGTTTTCCTTTTAAACTGTCTGTTATTGCTCTGGGTTCATTGTGAATACACAAGTACCCTTAAAAGTGGTAGTGTTCTGGATCCTTTTGTTTTATTATTCCCTTAGAAATGGCCTCTCTTTTCATTTGCTGGTCTGCAGCTTATGGCTTCTTTTTGAATACTCTCTATCTGTTGGCAGTTAGTTCAACATGTGTTGTCTAAGGGGCTTCATTTTATTTACTTTGTGATAGGAAAGTAATCACTGTTTCCGTCTGAACTGCAAAAGTCCCCTGTTCAGTAACAGCTGTAGCATCATGATTATCCTGTCTGTTGCCTGGTCTCTATGTGCAGAAACCTTGAAGTGAATTTAGCTGTGTTAGAAGCAATGTTGCAGAGGTTATATGGAAAATAAAGATTAGATATGTACCTAGGACTTTATAGAAATAGACCTTAAAACTGGATTGAGAATTTAGAACCTGACAGATTTCAACCCTCATGTTACTAGTTTATTTTATACTGTTCTACACCACATTATACTGTTTGGTGGTTTGAATATGCTTTGCTCATGGAAAGTGGCACTATTAGGAGGTGTGGCCTTGTTGGAATAGGCGTGACATTGTTAGAGGAAGTGTGTCATTGTGGAAGCAGGCTTTGATGTCTACTAGTGCTCAAGCTCTGGCCAGTGAGGAAGAGAACCTCCTCCTAGTTGCCTGTAGAACAGTATCCTGCTGCCTTTGTATCAAGATGTAGAACTCTTTGGTCCTTCAGCACCATGTATGTCTGCATGATACCATGCTTCCTGCCATGATTATAATGGACTAACCCTTGGAAACTGTAAGCTAGACTCAATTAAATGTTTGCCTTTATAATAATTACCTATATAATAATTGTGGTGTCTCTTCATAGCAATGGAAACCACAATTCAGATACAGTGCACTATTCTATTTTATTTATGCTAAATTATGGTCTTACCAAATTATCCTGGTAATTATTATCTTGATAAGACTTTATATAAAAGTGAAAGTCCATAGACTCATGTTAACCTATACAAAATGGGAACAAAATAATTGATGAATTTGGGTGGAAAATTACCCTCTTGGTTTAGCAGTTCTATTCCTCGGCATCATGTGGACTAGATTCCAGGCTACCCAGTTATCTGCTTCCTAGTCTCTTTTAGCTAAAATGACTTGGATTTTACTTCTGCTTATAATAAGCTCCATCAAGTCTTTTTTGATAAATTGAAGTTCCAAGGCTTGGCCCTTTATAATTAAACAAACTAATTATAGCAAGAACAAATGACATAGAAAGAGAATGAGTTTAGATAAATTTATAGCAGATATCGGGTCACTAAACAGATTTAAAGATTCTTGTTTCCATTAATAACAGTTAACATAAAAATAATAGTTGACATGTAATTTTTTTCATAAAACACAGTTCATAGGGATAGTGCACATAAATATTTTTCTACTGTTATCAGTATTACAATAATGCTACAAAATTACTTTATCTTTGCAATAATGGAACTTTCTACAAAATAAGTACTAAAATTATTTAACTGTTCAGTCATTGAATCTAGACTGAACATACCCATCATTTAAATATAAATACTGTAATTTGAGGTAAATAATATCAATCATTAATTCTATGTTATTTATTAGAGCAAATGTTTCTACTTCCATGCTAAGTAGATTTTCCACTTTCTGAATGTCTTTTCTAAAGCATAATATACACATATAAAATGAATAAACAATTTGGAGAAAATAAACAACAAGAAAGCAAGAATTTTAAGATGTTAATATATTTTAGGAAGAAAATGTATAAAACTACTAAATGCTATAAGTTTTTGTAACTGACTAGTAAAAAAGAAACTTTTCCTCCCATGAAAGCAAAAGGATATTTTTGTTAAGTATATTACATGAGTGCTTTTCATTGTTTATTTTGTTAGATTAAGAGTCAAATATTTTTAAGTATCTCATTATTTTTGATGTTGTTTTATTACATGCTTAAGGTTGCAGCAAGAATTTTCCATTATAAAAAGCTATATTCCTTTCTAAAGGTATTAGGTACTTTGTAGGGATGATACCTAGAGATTCTTGATGCAGTCTTCTTTCACAGGATTATAATCCATTGTTTTTATAACCCTTGATACTGTTTTTTTCTGAGTCAGTTAGTAAACTATGGCTTGCAAACTTCTGATTCTCATTCCTTAATTGTTAATGTTAGCTAAATAATTACTTGTAGTACCTGTTTAGAAATAGTTCCTTGGAGTGATTCCAATCTTCATTGTCTTCAGTCATGTGTACTAGCAAAACAGCAAACAAGAATATGCAGTAGTGGCTTGATCCAGAAGAAACCATGCGGCTCCAGAGCAGCAAGAAGCAGCTGGAACAGTACCATAAGTTCTTTGGTGTGTTTCTCTCTACAAATGTAAGATAAGCAAAGATCAGAGAAGAAAGGAAGGTGAATGGGTGTATAGCATCAGCATCAGTGAAGCCCATTGAAGACCAACAATGCAATTCAATGCTAGAGCATCATCAGTGAAACCCAACTAAGACTAGCAAGGCGAACCAATACCAGACAATCATCCATTGTCTGTTGGCTTATACTTATACTCGTTCCAAATATCTCATACCCTCAAGTGTCTTCTTCAGCAAAACGTCATATGTTCTTTCACCAGGCAGTGTCCAGAAAAACACCACATGACTGTTCTCAGCAACACATCCTCTCATGTGTTTGCATAAGCAAAACATTCACTTATAGACAGTTTCTAGAAAAACATCACATAACACATCTGGGTCTCCAAGGAAACCAAAAATTTCTATTTCAGTTTCTTCCTTTCTCATACTTTTAATTACCACGAAAGGGCACTTCATCCACTATATGTAGTATGTAGTGTTGTGTTACAGATGACTCTGCCACATCCCTCAGCCCTCTATTTCACACAGAACAACCCTTCATACTTTAGTATCTGTTCAGCCACCATCCCTTCAATTTTTGCTAAGATTAAAGCAGAGTTTTAAAAGAAAATTTTGTCATAATAATTTTGTAAATAGTTAAACTACCACAATGGCAATTATATTATTACAAGATTTCTACCCAATAAAAATGCAAGCTTTAGTTACAAAAAGGTAGGAATTTTTTTAATTATTGTTTTCTGCTTAGACATTTAATCAACTTCCTTCATAAAACATAAAGTATAATCTACTTAGACATCATCACAAATATTAAGAATGCATTTTGCTTTAGGGATAAGAGTCATGATAATGAGTGAGAGTGAAGTTTTCTTTTTGTAGCTTCTGGTTCAGTCTGAGACAAACATTTAAACATGTGACTATATTATAGAACCTGAATTTCAGTGAGACTCAGGCGTATCAATGACTCTTTACTTTCTTTATAGCTTCCAGCAGAATGCTTTCATTCATTTGCCATGACATCTATAGGACTGGCAATGTTATATGTAAAAGATGCACTCTTTTCTTAGAACAAATATACAGCTTGGAACAAATGAGATTCAGCAGCAAGTAGTCTGCTCAACAGTTGGAGATGACATAGAAAGTATTTCTGAAGTGAACGGGGTCTTGTCTCGAAAGTGAATGAAGATGAACAGGGTTGATAAAGACAATGGGAAAGAATTTCAGGCAGAAGTCCTTCTTCTTTGAACTCACAGCTTTGAAGAATAGAATTAAAATTTAGTATTTTATTTTTAGCAGCAATATTTCCCCATGGAAATTTGGTCTGGATGTCTATTGGCAAAACATATAAAGGAATAGTTCATTTGATCAAGAGTATAATTCTGAGTTTTACATTGCTTCATTTCTTGATGCGGTAGCCAGGAGCATCCTTTGGAAATCACATTGGATCTCTCCTGCTTAGAGTGTATAGGACAAAGTAACAGGTTCATATGGACAGCATGTGAAGCTCTTCCATCTTTACTGTATAATTGGTGAGTTACAAAGGTGGGTTCAATACCAATCTGATTCTCTTCTTTGTTAGAGAGTTTCTTTTCTCTTTATTGAGAGTCTTTTTTTTTTTTTTTTCTCATACGATGTATTCTGATTATAGTTTTCTCTTCTACTCCTTCTGGCTCCTCCCCATACCCCCTCCAGTCTGCACCCACTCCCTTTTACTCTCTCATTAGAAATGAGCAGGCTTATAATAGGTAACAACCATACATGACAAAATAAAATATAAGATGA